>NC_060194.1:31675308-31765308 GCF_021184085.1 Oncorhynchus gorbuscha | reverse complement strand
AGAGAATAGAGAGAGAGAGTCAGGGGAGAGAGAGAGAGGGAGAGAAGGAGAGGGAGGAGGAGAGATAGAGGTGAGGGGGAAGAGAGAATAGAGAGAGGGGAGTCAGGGGGAGAGAGAGAGGTGAGAAGGAGAGAGGAGGAGAGATAGAGGTGAGGGGAGAGAGGAAGAGGGGGAGAGGTGAAGGGGAGTGAGAGAAGAGATAGAGGTGAGGGGAGGCAGAGAAAGGGTGAGATGAGGTTAGGGGGAAGAGGGTGAGGATGATGTGGGGGGAAGAGGAGAGATCATGTGAGGGAGAGATGAGGAAGAGGGAGGAAGATGAGGTGGGGGGAAAGAGGGTGAGATGAAGGGGGTGAGGTGAGGTGAGGGGGAAGAGAAAGGGTGAGATCAGGTGAAGAGGGTGAGGTGATGTGGGGAAAGATGAGAGAGGTGGAGAGGGTGAGATGAGAAGAGGGTAAGATGAGGTGGGGGAGGGTGAAATGAGGTGAGATGAGGGAGGGAGAGATAAAGGAGGGTAAGATGAGGTGGGGGGAGAGATAAAGGAGAGGTGAGGGGGAGAGATAAAGGAGAGGTGAGGGGGATATAAAGGAGAGGTGAGGGGGAGAGAGAAAGGAGAGGTGAGGGGGAGAGAGAAAGGAGAGGTGGGGGGAGAGATAAAGGAGAGGTGAGGGGGAGAGAGAAAGGAGAGGTGAGGGGGAGAGAGATAAAGTAGAGGTGAGGGGAGAGAGATAAAGATGAAGCGAGGGGGAGAGAAATGGAGGGACAGTTTCTTACCTTCATAATAAATATATCTGCCCCCAGCTGTGTGGTCTGCTCTGTAGACAGCTGCAGAGAGACAAACTGTTTCAACAAATGATCTTAGCAACATAAGCCACGGCCAACTGCCCATGGAGTCCAGTACATCAATCCTATTCCCAGTCAAAAATTCAGGTCCATGGGGGGTATGGGGTCACTCATGGGGGGTATGGGATCCATGGGGGTATGGGGTGAACTACTTTGCCAACTTGTATGGAGATGATAAGGTTGAGGAAATAATGCATTTAAAGAAGGGTGGGGACCTACTTTGGCCACTAGTATGGAGATGACGGCCACAGCCATCCTCTGCAGGGTCCGGTCCACGTGACCGCTGAGCCAGTTCATCACCAGCTTGGCTGCTTCGAACCTGACAGGGACACAGCAGTGAGATCCTATAAAACCTAGGACTTAACCCTAACTTAAGATCTGTACACATAACTCAAGGTTTCGATTGAATTGATTTAGATTGATTTCAATTCACCAGGCTATGGACAGACTGACCTGTCAAAAGGGACGTCCTGAAGGATGGTGTCACTGCAGAGCACCAGCAGGCAGTTCTTCTGTAACTGGAAAAGGGGAAGCACAGGCTTTGGTTATAATAATAATTTGTTGTGTCCCTTTCAGGAAACTCATCAGCAAAGCATCACCACATAATGCATAAATAAATAAATACACAGAACAAAAATATAAACGCAACATGCAGAGTTACAGTTCATATTAGAAAATCAGTCAATTGAAATAAATAAATTAGGACCTAATCTATGTATTCCACATGACATAGGCATAGGCCCACCCACTTGGCAGCCAGGTCCACCCACTGGGGAGCCAGGCCCAGCCAATCAGAATGAGTTTTTCCTCACAAAAGGGTTTTATTACAGACAGAATACTAAAACTCACAAGTTGAGAAATGGGTAAAAATCTGGGGCTCCACACAAGATCTCACCCCGTGGGGTCAAAATGATCACAAGAACGGTGAGCAAAAATCCCAGAACCACACAGGGGGACCTAGTGAATGACCTGCAGAGAGCTGGGACCAAAGTAACAAAGCCTACCATCAGTAACACACTACGCCGCCAGGGACTCAAATCCTGCAGTGCCAGACGTGTCCCCCTGCTTAAGCCAGTACATGTCCAGGCCCGTCTGAAGTTTGCTAGAGAGCATTTGGATGATCCAGAAGAAGATTGGGAGAATGTCATATGGTCAGATGAAGCCAAAATATAACTTTTTGGTAAAAACTCAACTCGTCGTGTTTGGAGGACAAAGAATGCTGAGTTGCATCCAAAGAACACCATACCTCACCTCTTTAAGGAATACCTAGGATAGGATAAGTAATCCCTCTCACCCCCCCCCCCCCCCCCCCCTTAAGATTTAGATGCACTATTGTAAAGTGACTGTTCCACTGGATGTCATAAGGTGAATGCACCAATGCACCAATTTGTAAGTCACTCAGGAGGTTTACCGAAATCAGGATCACTCATAAACGTCTCAGATAGATTGACCATGGTGGGAACGCTGACATCCTCCTCAATACTAGACTTGCGACTTGCTCCTGGTGACTTTCTTAGACATAGTATGTGTAACCGCACACGCTGGGAACACTCTAAGGTACTTCTCTGATAACATCAGGTTCCTCTACTCTGGGTTCTTTACAATTGACAGGACTTGGCACGACCTTCCCTCCATAAAAATAATTTCCCAAAATGAATGATATAGTTGCCTGTGAGCATGACATTGGCATGAAAATAAAAATATGTATTTTTTTAATCAATAAGTATATTTGAGTTTAACCACAATATTTGTTGTATTTTTTGTTCTGTCTTTTCTGGTGGATTAAATTGAAATTGCAACCAACTTTCTATGGCTTGTTTTAAAAATAGTGATATTTGAGAGATTATTTCCTTTTCAAATAACTGAAAGTGAAAGGTTGTAATCTGACTAAAGGGAAAAAGGCCTTTCTTGAACATAGGGTGAGATATTTTTATTAATCTACTAGAGAACCAGTTTGGATTTAAGTATAACTTTTGTATAACTGAAACCTATAGTGAGAGGTCTAATGCTTTAATATTTAATCATTTCTGCCCTCCAAATTCATATTCATTATATAAATAGGCCCGTTTAATTTTGTCTCGCTTGCAATTCCAAATAAAATGTTATAATTTTTCTCATATAATAAAAAAAATTGTTGGCTAGGTGTAAGCAAGACTTAAGCAAATAGGTAAACTGGGATATGACTAAAGAGTTCACCAGGGTGATTTTTGACACATATAGAAAGGTATTTACCTTTCCATGGTAGCAAGATCTATTTTTGCTAACTTTCTATAAAAGTGTATTGGAGTGAGATCATTTCTTTCTTTCAGGATATGTACACCGAGTATATTCACATCACCATCAGGGCATTTTATTGGTAAACTACATGGTAAAGTAAAAGTTTTTTGTGATCCAATACGTAATATAGTACACATAATTTGGTTGTAATCCAGAGAGGTTAGAAAAATGATCTGGCTGTGTAGGGATTCAAGTTGTGGATTTAAAAGAAAACATGAATCATCAGTGTACAATGACAACTTAGTTTTTACGCCCTGTACTTCTAATCCCTTGATATTAATGCTGGATCTGATTTTAATAGCTAACATTTCGATGGCCATAATAAATAGATATGCTGATAGTGGACAACCTTGCTTTACTCCTCTTGACAGTTTAAAACTTTCTGAGAAGTAGCCATTAATTACAATTTTACACCTAGGGTTACTATACATTATTTTAACACATTTTATAAGAGACTCTCCAAAATTGAAATGTTCCAGGCATTTATACATAAACTCCAGTTGTACTTTATCAGAAGCCTTTTCAAAGTCCGCTATGAATAGAAGGCCTGCTTTCCCAATTTTTTCATAGTGTTATATTGTTTCCAGTACTTGCCTTATATTATCTCCAATGTATCGTCCGTGTAAAAAACCTGTCCGATTAGAATGTCAGACAATACCTTTTTATTTCTATGCGCTATACATTTTGCTAGAATTTTTGCATCACAACATTGAAGTTTAAGGGGCCTCCAATTCTTTATATTTCCCACTTGTATCCTGTTTCAGTAATAATGGAATCAGACCTTCTTGTTGAGTGTCTGATAATCTTCCATTTACATAGGAGTGGTTAAAACATGCTAATAATGGTCCTCTGAGTATATCAAACAATTGGTACACCATCCAGTGCTGGAGTTTTCCTGGACTTAAAGGCTTTAATTACACCAAGAAGTTCCCCCTCTGTATTTTCACCTTCACATGTGTCATTCTGTATGGCTGTTCATTTTACATTATTTATAGAAACAAAATCTATACAATTAGCTTCGGTTAGAGGAGATGGAGGAGACTGAAACGAAAACATATGCTTAAAGTATTTTGCTTCCTCTTTCAAAATATAATTTGGTTAATCATAGGTGACTGTCATTTGTAACAAGTTTCAGTAAACTCTTTTTGGTAGCAATTCTATGTTGAAGATTTTGTTTGTTTATTATCTATGCATAGTCACTTTACCCCTACCTATATGTACAAATTACCTCGACTAACCTGTACCCCCTCACATAGACTCATTACCGTTACCGCCTGTATTTAGCCTAATTATTGTTACTTTATTGTGTTCTTTATATTTTTTTTACTAAAGTTTATTTAGTAAATATTTCCTTAACTCTATTTTCTTAGAACTGCATTGTTGGTTCAGGGCTTGTAAGTAAGCATTTCACGGCAAGGTCTACACCTGCTGTATTCGGGGCATGTGACAAATACAATTTGATTTGATCATCAAAAAGACATGCTTCTTCCCTTGCAAACTCAACATGGCTTTATGATTATGTCTTTAGTCATTTACAGAACTGTTGTCTGTATGCCTATGTTACCAACTCATAAGCCCAAAGGAAAGCAGCTTTAACAGTGTCATAATCTGAAATCTGGTCAAGAAATAAAGCGGCATACACTTGCGGAGCTTTTCCCAAAATAACACATTGGAGGAGCAGTGACCAAATATCTCACAGCCATTTTAGGGATGTGGCAATCCGCTCAAACAGAGTAAAATACACATCCTTCTCATTGCAAGGCGGTACAAGTTGGCTGTTTCGACCAAGATCAAACTCTGTTGAGGGGGCAGGATGGTCTGGCTGGATTTGGAGTGCTTCCAGATCCATCTCCCTTTGTCGCACTGCCAGCTCCATCTCTTTTTTTTGTAACAGTATTTTTATTGAAATTTCACAATTTTCACCCATATTAAGAGATACAGAGACAAAGCACACAGAACAAAAAGTAAAACAGCCCCCACTTACCCATATCTACGTGCATATACATACATACATACATACATACATACATACATACATACATACATACATACATACATACATACATACATACATACATACATACATACATACATACATACATACATACATACATACATACATACATACATACATACATACATACATACATACATACATACATACATACATACATACATACATACATACATACATACATACATACATACATACATACATATACCCATGCATATACACACACCTATGCATACATACACGCACGCACGCACCCACCTATACACACCCATACATACGTACACCATTTCTCTTCCCGCTCTGTGCCTCTCTCACCCCATCACCATCATTGCGTCTCTCAATACATACATTTTAAACAAACTTACAAACAGAAATTTAAACAAAAAAGCTCAGTTTAAACCAAGAGGTTAGGTTCCACACATGGAACGTACAGTGTAGTTCTGAAATACATAGATCCCCGCCATTCTAAGAGAAACCTTGCAGCATAATGGTTGATACCTCAGGTTCTAGATAATTTAGATAAGGTTCCCATACTTTGTAGAACTGGTCTGTTTTAGAATGCAATGTACATGTCAGATATTCCAGAGGCACCCATTCAAATAGTATCTTATGCCAGTCTTTAATAGAAGGAACCTTATCACTAATCCACTGTAAAAGGATGTTTTTCCTCGCTGCGAAGGTAAGGATGTTGTAAAGCCTCCTTTTACAGACAGAAGTAACATGCCTACTAGGGAGACCCAACAGTAAAGAAACTGGGTCCAATTCTAGATCAACCCCTAGGATCTTTTCAATTTCTTGCAGGACACCAGACCAGTATCTTTGTATTTTGGTACATGACCATAAACAATGTGTTAGGGTGCCTGTATCAGTTTTGCATTTGAGACACTGAGGGGAAGAGGAAGTGGGGCTAAAAGCATGTCTGCGATTTGGGGATATATGCAATCTGTGTATTATTCTTAATTGGATTGCTCTAGTACGGTTACATATAGATATTGTTTTTGCATATCTCCAAATGTCCTCCCACATCTCTTCGTCAATAGTAACAGACAATTCTTTCTCCCACACTTGTTTCACCCTCTGTGTGTTGACAGCAGAAAAGGACCTTAAAGTATCATAAAACAGACATCTTCCTTTGTGGGAAAAAAAGCATTCTTTCAATGACAGACACATCAGGGTTACCAATTAAGGTGGTGCTCTCCAGAATATAATGTCTTACTTGTAGGAAGCGGAAAAGTCCTGCTTTGGGAGTCGATATTTCTCAACCATCTGCTCAAATGACAACAAAATCTTATCAGCAAATAAGTCGTTTAGCCTGCGTATGCCCTTATTAAGCCATAAGTTAAAGCCAGCATCCAGCAATCCTGGGCTGAAATCTGGGTTGTTAAGAATTGGGGTAAGAGCAGAGGTTAGTTTGGACCTTCCCAGGAAGCGTTGAACTGACCTCCATACTTTGAGTGTGTTAAGTGTAACTGGATTATTGCAGTGTTCTTCTACAGACTTGAAACTTCTGAAAAATAAAAGATCCTGTAAGGGGTATTTTGAAAGAGAAGTCTCAATGTCTAACCAAATAGAGGAGTCATCATTTGTGATCCAGTCAGAAATATAACAAAGGTGGGCACACCATTGATAGAACTTGATATTGGGCAGGTCCAAGCCGCCCATAGAACTTGGCAGCTGCAATATTGCCATCTTAAGTCTTGGCTTGCGCTTACTCCATATAAAGGAACTTAGCCATCCATTTACATCCTTTATTACCTTATTGGAGAGTAATACTGGGATCATTTGGATTGGGTAAAGTAGTCTGGGTAAAACGTTCATTTTCAAGAGGGATATTCTACCCAACCAAGAAATGGGGAGGGAGTTCCAGCGCTCCAGATCCTGTCTTATTGTATCAAACAAAGGAACAAAATTGGCTTTGTACATTAGCTGGAATTTAGGAGTTACAAATATACCCAGATACCTGAAACCTGAGGGAGACCATTTAAAAGGGAAGGGGGGAGAAGTATTCGGTACAGAATGCAGGCTACCAAGTGGCATAGCCTCTGACTTAGTAAGGTTAATCTTGTAGCCTGAGAATCCGCTGAATAATTCAATAATATTAATAAGAGGTGTAATTGAAGTCTCGGGACTAGAGATGAATATCAGGACATCATCAGCATACAAGCTTATTTTATGGTGAACATCACCAATGAGCAGCCCCTGTATAGCAGGCGTTACCCTGATGGCCTTGGCTAGTGGTTCCATAACGAGTGCAAAGAGGAGGGGGGATAAAGGACAGCCCTGTCTGGTACCTCTGTGTATAGGGAAGCTATTTGACCGTAGCCCATTAGTAAGGACAGCAGCCTGAGGATCATCATATAAAACTTTCACCCATTTTATAAAGTTGTCCCCCAGACCAAATTTATTTAGAGCAAATAATAGGTAAGACCACTCCACACGATCAAATGCCTTCTCAGCATCTAGGGAGAGCACAAGACCATCCACAGCACTTTGTTGGTAGGCTTGAATTACATTAAGAAGCCGCCTGACGTTGTTGCATGACTTACGGCCCCTAATGAAGCCAGTTTGGTCTCCTTTCACAATTAGTGGCAATGAGTCCTCTAATCTTGTGGCTAGAATTTTAGAAAGCAATTTTCTATCCACATTCAGAAGGGAAATTGGTCTGTACGAGGAACAAGACTCTGGACATTTTCCCTTTTTGAGAATAAGTGAAATGTTGGCTTCTCTCAGCGTTTGAGGGAGTTGGTCATTTGAAAATGAGTGGTTAAACATATCACGCAATGGCTCAAGGATCAGGCCATGGAACTCTTTATAGAACTCACTACAAAACCCATCTGGTCCTGGGGCCTTACCATTTTGCAGATTCTTAATTGCGAACATTATCTCTTCCTTGGTAATAGGGGCATTGAGGAGGGACCTCTGTTCTTCGGAGATAGTAGGGAGCTCAATCTTACCAAAGAAGTTCTCCATTAATTTGGGTGCATCTTTTGGCAGTTCTGAGGCATAAAGGTTTGTATAAAATTTCTTAAAAGAGTCACTTATCAATTTATTTTCATATAAATGATTACCATCAGAATCAGTAATAGTAGCAATTGACTGAGAGTCAGCCCTCTTTTTAGCTAGGTATGCCAAGTACTTTCCTGGCTTATCGCCATGTTCATATAGCTTTTGCCTGACAAATCTCATTTTCTTTTCAGCGTCCTGTGTTAGGAGAGAGTCTAACGTTGATCTAATGACTGATATTTCCTTTAATAGGGCAGGAGTGGGCGTTTTAATGTAGTCCTTCTCTTTAGTTCCTAATTCACCCTCTAACATTTTTTGCTTTTCCCGCTTTTCCGTCTCTTAGTAGCTGTGTATGACATAATCAGACCCCTGGCATACGCTTTACAGGTCTCCCAAAGGAGCGAGGGGTTATCTGTTGATTGAGAGTTAATAGAGAAAAATGCTTTAAACTCTGTTATAAAATATGATGTGAATGTATGGTCTTTAAGAATGGTTGTGTTCAACCTCCAATGTCTTGACCGATTGAATGCCCCGTTGAGTTTTATGTCCAGGATCACCTCAGCATGATCAGATATGACTATGCTTCCTATCCTAGCAGATAAAACAGACTGCAAAGACGTCCTGGGCATAAAAAAATAGTCTATTCTAGTCTGACATCCATGAGGTGCAGAGAAAAAGTGAACTCTCTGTTGGAGGGATGGAAAGCTCTCCAGACATCCGCATACCCCAGATCATCACAAATAGCTGTAAGTGACTTTGCTTGAGGAGAGAGTGAAGCTATACCGCTGGGAGACTTATCAATAAGGGGTTCAACAAGCAGTTAAAATCTCCTCCAACCACTGCAGTGTCTGAGTTTAATTCTGAAAAGTCTAGAAATGCTTTAGTGAGGAAATCAGGGGGGTGAGCAGGGGGGAAGTAAATATTCATTATGGAAATGTTCTGCCCTTGTAAAGTACCATTAATTATAACAAAGCGACCAAATTTATCTTTCACACAATTCAAGACCTTAAGTGGTAAGTTCTTTTTCACCAGAATTGCTACCCCTCTACTTCTGGATGTAAATGATGAGAAAAAACACTTGACCAAATCCTCCTTGCTGTAATTTCAAGTGCTCCTTATCATCCAAATGGGTTTCCTGTAACAGGGCAATATCAATATTTTCTTTTTTCAAAAAAGACAATACTTTCTTCCTCTTAATGGGGTTATGGCTCCTCTAATGTTCCACGTGCATACACGCAGTCTGTTATCTGCCATTGCATCTTGACCATTCAATATTCAGACTGGATCCTACTGTAAAAGTGGGGTGGTACCTTTTTTCCATGTGTTGAACTCTCCTCCATCTCACTGAGCATAAACAAAAAATATGAACCCTGAACTCGAACTATACTGAACCCAAAAATTAAACATGTAAAGATCCAAAAGGGGTTTTCCCACTAGCTAACATACAGGGGATTTCCACTCTCAAATGTAGACTCTTAAGTCCGCATTGCCGCTCAATAGCCTCATCCTTTATATATATGGAAAATAAAATCAATAGAAGAAGATTGAGGCTATTCCACCTAAAACCAAGCCTGGGCACCAATATGGATTCACACATATCTCAGCCTGAGCTATAGTGGCTATTACTTTAGCAAGAAAAATAATAAAGATACGAATATTACTGAGCTGGAGTACGTGAGGACTCACACCACTGTTTCATGATCAGATTCAACCAAAAATAAACAAAGTTATCCAATGCTGTGGAGGCGCAGCTTAGAGTTATTTACCCGAGAGTCAATAAACGCAGCAGCCTCTTCAGGTGTGTAGAGCTTTTAGGTGACCCGTTGACCATAATCTTCAATGTGGCCGGGTACAACAGTGCGTAGTCCATCTTCATTCTCCTGAGTCGAGCCTTCGCCTCATCAAACGCTTTATGTCTTCGTACAACCGCTGTGGAGTAATCATTGAAGAATGAGACCTTTGGACTTTTATGTTGACTACCAACAGAACCGATGTTTCTAGCCGCATCCATGACGCGCTGCTTGTCGGTGAAGTTGTGGAACTTTATAACCACCGGCCGTGGGCGCTGATTGGGGCCCGGTATCGGTGCTTGAGAGCGATGGGCTCTGTCCAGCTTCACACGACCAGCCTTAGTGTCCATTTGTAGGTAGCCAGGGATCCATTCCTCAAAGAATTTTACTGAACGTGTCCCTTCAGAATTTTCCGGGAGTCCCACAACACGAATATTGCATCTGCGTCCTCGATTATCCAAGTCGTCAATGTGCTCCGCCATTTCGCGCACCTGTTTCTCAAGTGCTTTTATCTTAGCGTCCATAGATGTAGTTGAAGTTTCCACTGCAGCAATTCTTCCTTCCGCCTCAACAACACGTTTCACAACGCTCTGTATTTCGGCTGAATGGCTTGCTATTGCTTCCAAGACCGTTCTTATTTTAGCATCGATCACTTTAGTAATGTTATCAGTCATCTTTTGAATTATCAGGTCCATTGTGCCTGGGTCCGCAATGGTGTTAGCTTCGCTAACGTTAGCTAGCTCCTCGTGCACATCCACAGGGGTGGTGGTTTTGGTCGACTTCTTAGTAGTTCTATTGGGCATGTTGTCGGAGATTTTTATAAATAGTCGTCAAGACTCATTATATGGTAACTTATTTAGCCAATTCTACCACTTTTTCAAGCTAGGAGATTAATGTAAGAATATAAATTTACGAATGCCACGAGAGCTCGCTGAAACACTGTGTTCTCTCTACGGCGCCATTTTGTTCCCCCCCCATCTCTTTTAATCAA
Organism: Oncorhynchus gorbuscha; assembly: GCF_021184085.1. Lineage (NCBI taxonomy): Eukaryota > Metazoa > Chordata > Actinopteri > Salmoniformes > Salmonidae > Oncorhynchus > Oncorhynchus gorbuscha. Next base: position 31,754,393 of record NC_060194.1, on the reverse strand, counting down.
ATGGCATGCGCATGTTGTTCTTGTTCTAGTCTGGTTGCACATTCTCGTTGTTTGGCTGCACGCTCATTTTGTCTTTCCCTGTGCCCCAACTCTAATTTCTGTTGTTCAAGATCAAATTTTTTCACTTACTTTGCCATTAGTTCTAACTGCCTTAGTTGCACCTCTATGAGATGTACTCTACTACCCGTAGCACCCTTTTCATCAGCCTCTCTCTAAGAGAGGATTTCCTCCACCAAAGCAGTACCGATAAACTCTGACTACTGCTTTTGGACTGTCAGATTCGGCTTTGTACATTTATCTAGCATCTCCCATGTAGGGTTTTCCACAAATGCTTCCAGCTTAAAGTCCATGGCTTTATGTTTATTTTACAAGCATGTGTGATTATACAACTATCAAAATTATTCCACCAATCTTATAACTCCTCTGGCTATAAACTCTACTACAAAAGTGTATTTTGAACACTCAAATATCTGGGCACAGCACATACTCATGGGAAACAAGGTCCCGGATGAGCCCCCATTTTGTTATGTTCCCCAGCTAGAAAACCAAATAATGTTGCTCAAACTGAAGGGGGAACTAACAAAGAGTCACTGACAACAACCAAAACAAAACAGGTGGGGTTTTAGGAGGGGTTCTAAAATACACTCATGGGGATGTCCAATGAAAGTTGACTACTGTAGCAACACACAACTGGAACCTAACTACATTTGACCACTACGAGGCAAACAAAGGAAAAACCCACACCAAACTTAAAGACAAGGAAGCAAACCAAGAAGGTAGAGCAAAACAAAATCAGATAAAGTATTTGCTTGTCTAGAAATCTAAATAGGGCGAGCCAACTAAATGTGTTAACCTTCCGCATCTATCAAGACAACTGGAGAACTGGGCCAGCCACTCTTAAATAGCATCTGGGCCAGCACAGGTGAAACACCTTCCCACTATTGAGTTGGCAACCAGCCCAGGAATAACACATGAACTAATGAAGTGATACCAATTGTTGCGCCCTACGTGCTAACGAGCTATACGTGCTAAAAGTCCATCCTCAAAACATAAATGGAAAAACCCAAACCTGTAACAACACAACAATGTAAATCACAAGCAATACAACAAGAAACAACTAGTGGGGACGAGTGCATTCAGAAAGTATTTAGACAGAAAGTATTTAGACCCCTTTGACTTTTTCCACATTTTGTGACGTTATAGCCTTATTCTAAAATGGATTTAATTAAATTGTTTCCTCAAATCGACACACAATACACCATAAATGTGATATTTAAGTTTTTCATTTTGAATAAATTCACTAAAATCTCTAAAAACCTGTTTTTGCTTTGTCATTGTGGGGTATGGTGTGTAGATTGATGAGGGGAAAAAAACAATTTAAACAATTTTAGAATAAGGCTGTAACGTAACAACATTTGGAAAATATCAAGGGCTCTGTAGACTTTTCAAATGTACTGTTCAGTCCATTGGATAAGGAACATTTCACAGTTCAGATAAATGAGAGTGTGTGGGGGGGGGGGTCGTTGAGCAGAGTTATTTGTTTAACTGTCTGATACTGGTGGGGACAAATGATTTCTGGGCTTTGGCAGGTTTTCTGTACATAAAATCTGTATTGTGGCCTGATGGCCAGCAGCATATCACCCTGCATCCCACTGCTGGCTTGCTTCTGAAGCTAATCAGGGTTGGTCCTGGATGGGAGACCAGATGCTGCTGGAAGTGGTGTTGAATATCCCAATGCCCCAGGGCAGTGATTGGGGACATTGCCCTGTGTAGGGTGCTGTCTTTTGGATGGGGCATTAAACGGGTGTCCTGACTCTTTGTGGTCACTAAAAGATCCCATGGCACTTATTGTAAGAGTAGGGATGTTAACCTCGGTGTCCTGGCTAAATTCCCAATCTGGCTCTCATACCATCACAGTCACCTAATCATCCCAAATGTACAATTGGCTCATTCATCTCCCCTCCTATAACTGTTCCCCATGTCATTGCTGTAAATGAGAATGTGTTCTCAAGTCAATTTATCTGGTAAAAAAAAGTCAGAGCTGGTAGGGTACTCCTGGTTGAGTGGGTATGTGAGCTCGGTGGCAATCCTTACTGCCGTCCGGTACACAGTAGAGTATTACTTTATATTGTATTTGGCTTAGATGTTTGTATGGGTACAGGAGAGAGTGTAGCCAACTCTGTGTGATAATTTGTGTTTTATGCTTTAAAATTAGCCCATTATTTATTATTTATTATTTATTATTTTTTAAAGTAATTTTCTAATGGTTGGAGATTTCAGCGTCATGAGTAAGCCTAAAGGATTTCAGTGGTGGTTTAGAATGTTTTTAAATGTCCCTTAAAGAGACCTGTCCCTTACATTACTTTTGTATACTTTTTTAGCCAGTAGTTCTGAAAGTAGCATTCACGAGCCAAAAGTGGTCCCTGAAAATTGTGTACTACATCACATATGTGCAGATCTGTGCACCACGTCATTGCTCTCTCCCTCTGCTGTGTGTGCATCATGCTAGCTGTTTCTCAAATGGAGAGAGGCTGAACCTCATTGACTGGAACTCAAATTGCTCGGGGGCTGGCCTTGAGGTAATACAGTTATTCTGCTCATAGAACATGACAAAACTCCATGCACGAAGAAAGGTCCATATCTAAATCACTGGCCTGCACAAAGCCCTGACATCAACCCCGTCCAAAATCAGTACCCAACCTCACTAATGCCCTTTTGGCTGAATGGAAGCAAGTCCCCACAGCAATGTTCCAACATCTAGTAGAAAGTCTTCCCAGAAGAGTGGAGGCTGTTAAAGCAGCAAAGGGGGGACCAACTCCATATTAATGTCCATGATTTTGGAATGAGATGTTCGATGAGCAGGTCTCCACATACTTTTGGTCATGTAGTGCATGTTAAAGTGTGTGTGCGTGTGTGTGTGTGTGTATGGGCCCGAACCTGTTGGTGGCTGGGGAAGCTTCTCATGGCTTCCAGCACCTGATGCACAACTGCGCTGAGCAGGGGGTGGGGCATGCCCACAGCCATGTCTTGATTGGTCAGGTTGAAGACGCAGGCTGAGGCCACCAGCTGGACATGGAGAGACTCTGAGTAGTTCTGCATCCCTCCCAACACCAGCTACAGGGAGGAGAGAAGGGTACCTACATTAGGACTTCATAACACATTCATGACCCATACATAGCACATGTATAAGCAGTACATAAGCTTTTTGTATAAATGCTTATGTCAACAACCACAATTTCAGCCATTTCATATGCAGACATATTCCGACCGTTACCTTCAGGATGTCTGGTCTGGTCTGGTCGTACATGTCGTTAGTCAGCTGGTAGAGATGGACCAGGGCCTCACGTGTGAAACACTCTCTCTCTCTGTACCTCCTCAGAGATTCACAGATCTGCTTCTCATTGGCCTCGCCGGTCACCTGGAAGACAAACACAAGAAGATTATTCGTCAGTCACTTATTCATTACATTTACATTTAAGTCATTTAGCAGACGCTCTTATCCAGAGCGACTTAATTCCTCATTCTTCTGCACATATCTGATAGGCCTGGATAGGTCATAGCTGAAACTACTGCTTACACCTTCACAGCTGTCTCAGATCCACCAAAGCAAGTAAATGATGGCAGGAAGTAGGAGGCATTTTTTGTAATGAACAATAAAATCCCCCCCAGGTGGTCACCTCACCTTTAAGTTATTCTTCCCAGACAGAACGTCACAGGAGCCAGCCCCAGTAGCCAGAAGCCCCAGGAACAAAAGCCCTCTCCTCCCCTCGACGAAGGCAGTGACCGCCCCTTCAGTCACCTTCTTCCTTCCAGACACATCCAGAGACACAAGTGCTGGGAGAATCCCAGAACCCTCCTCCAGAAGCAGCCTCACCGCTTCATCCCCCTCCCCCCCTTCGTCATTCTCTGCGGATGGTGGTGCAGAGACGAAGCGGTCGTCAGAGAGGTCCAGGTGCCTGAGGGCGTGGAGCTGGGTAAGGATGGAGATCACTCTGGCGGGTGACATGTCCAGCTGCCTCAGCCCGTGGGCAGTCAGGGATCTCAGGGTAAGCCGGCAACCCAGCAGGGCGCTCAGCTCCGTGACGAGGGTGCTGGAGATGTCCAGGACCTCTAGCTGTGGGAGAGTACAGATGTCCTCCAGGAAGGGGTCTGTGAGGTCTGTGTTGGCCAGGTTAAGTGTCCTCAGGCCCTGCAGAGAGCTGAAGCCTACCTGCTCTTCCTTCACCTCCAGGGACATCCAGCCCAACTGGAGCCTGCTCAGTGTGAGCCTCTGCAGGCTGGCTCTGCACTCCGGGTTGGAGGCCAGGCCTGAGAGGATGTGGGCACCAGTGAGGCCCCCAGGGATCCCAGAAGCATCCAGCTCCTGCAGCCGGTGAGGGCAGAGGGCCAAACGGAAGGCCTCTGCAGAGAGGGGGGAGGAGCGGACACAAGCTCTGCGCAGACGGAGTTGTTCACAGCTGCGGAAGATACCGACTGTTCTGTCATTTAGCGTGCCTAGGGGATGAAAAAAGAAGAAGTGAAAACTTGAGGCAAGGCTAAAATGTGGACGAGAACAGTGATGACCAGGAGGTTGACACAACAATATCTTGTTTTAAAAAATTACGTAAAATCAACACATTGAATAGAAATTCCCTTTTTTAAACCCATAGCAGGTTTGTTAACCATTACATTTATTTGATTCCATTTGTGTGTTTTGTTGTTGAACATTCTCTGGCGCCCGCCCTCCCTACTCACCCTGGGCAGCCATCTTGTGCAGTAGCTGATCCGCCATTTCCTGTGGGAGCAGTGGGGCCCAGCTGAGCCTCAGGGAGCCATCTGGTTGCGTACTGCAGAGGGAGTCCAGGCTGAGACACACCTGGGCCAGACACAGCTCAGACAGGGCCACGGGACAGGACTCCTCAGCCTGCAGTCAAACACAGCTGGCTTTGGTTCTGCAGTGCATGACATTGCACCTGATGCAACCACATTTGACATGAATGGATACTTGGTATGTTTAATTTCCATTCAGCAATGATAAATGATTAGGCTTTTAGGTACCTTAATCAGTCACTCTATTTGAAGTGTTTTGTAAGCTAAATAGTTTTCAGAATAAACATTTTAGTCAATCAATATTTGATAACTCAAAACTTGTAAAATGTGTAAATATATATATTTCCAACAAGTAATTAGTTATCGCTTTTCTCATTTCGAACAACGAGAGTACGTTCAGAGCCACTGACACTGTGTGACACAGTGGTATATGCGATTGCGACATGGCTTGTTTCTAAATTTAACCAGAATAGAGTAGTGGCGCATTAGTTAGTCCCTTTAAATCACCCTCTAATCCTACAGATCTCTTGACCAACCAAGTTGAACAAAAGCAAGGCTCTTGCTATTTTACTATTTGACAGAGACAGCAAGACAATACGAAAAGAACTGGGAAGGGGGAAGCCTAATAACTCACTCACCATTTTTCTTTTTAAATAGAAATATTTCCCATCACTTTGCAATATCAAATGACTTTGAGAACAAGCATTGTGGTTCAAATTGCAAGACTATCTTCTGTCGTGGATATGCACATGTATATTCCGTTCCTTTGACATGGGTAAAAATCAAGCTATAACGTACAGTGTCTACTGCTAGTCAAATTACTGTTGAATGTTGATACAGCGACAGCAGTTGATCGATAGTTAACGGTGTGTAACTCCAGAGCTCCACGATGTAGAACCCATAGAAATAGTTGATCCACGAGCCGTCGTACTGTAATACCACGTTGTAATTGGTCGGCAGAAGTCAAATGTCATCCAATGGCAACTTCTCTTTCAAGCAGGTGCTATTCCCCTATAATGTTCTACGATACATCATGATCGATTAAATTAAATTCGATTTGCATTCGATAATGAATGCACAATAATTTAGTCTTTGACATTTTAGTACATTTAACTTAGTTTGTATCAATCTTTGACATTTATGAAGAAGGGATTAGTAACTAGTTTTGCCACAAGGAGGGGCCACTGGCCTCGGGGAAAATATTACCGGTAAACTACTGTTGATTCCCCTTCATGACTTTGCTGAAAGATGCTCCGTTGCTCCCAATACATAACTTCAAGAACTGTCTCTTTGTTGAAGATTTTAAATGAACAGTATTACATCTAGAAATACTCTCCCGCGTCCTTTAAATGTTTTGGGTTTAGAATATTATATCAAATAATTTAGATTTAAGTGTTCCAAGGTGGTTGGATGAATATATGCACTGGTTGGAGATGTCAGTTTACTATAATATCTCTTCTCATAAAATAATTATGCAATTAGATTTTTCTATGGCTCCCCTTAAACCCTGTGGTACTGTTCCCTTTACTTTCAGCTCCAGCAGCAGCAGCAGTAGCCTAACCCCTAATTCAGCACATTAGCTCATGAGTTTTCCTCTCCAGGCCAGGGCTGGCCCATAAAGCACACACTGTTGTTTTCCAGACTTAACTAGGCCATCAAATCAGCTGAGCTCTGAGCAGGAGGGCAGTATTAGGTCTATTACCAGGGGCCAAACAGACATATTGCCCCAAATTTGAGTCCTTCCTTTTATGTCACACATGAAGTAGTCACATTTGGAGCAGGCAGACACATAAGCCACTCCCAAGTGACAAAGCTGGCTCCATAAAAGTAATGGTTTGGTGGGGGGGGGGGGGGGGGGGTTGGCAAAAAGAGAGAAAAATTATTTATCTATCTAGAATCTAGAATCATCTACAAATGCATGCCACACTTTGGTTGATGAAGGAGAAAACACAATACCTATGTTTAAGGACATGGGGACTGTGGAAAGCTCTTGCTGACAACTGATATCCTCTGAAGGACAGCTAATAGACGTCTAATAGACTAAATACCTGCTAAACTGCAGCCGAAACTGGTTTTAAGATTTAATACTGCTCTTTTCATGGCTCAAGTCTCGCTTTTATTTGTTATCCCTGGATTCGTTTTCTGTGCTCAGATTTGCTCTTGTGTGCTATTAAAATAAATTTCATTAAGCCTTGGCAAAGGCTTCTGTGTTTCACGTCTCACTGAAATATCATACCACGTTTTAGAGTTATTTGAATGAGGGAGGCAAATTCCTCCAGCTGCCTTTGATCCAGTGAGACTTTACAGCTCTCACTGGTTGACTATCAATCTAAAAACGTTGTGTCTTAGCGGAGGAGTTACTTATCTCAACTGGCTCAGTTCAGACTCCAGACAGACATGAGCTCTATTAGCTAAATGGTTCTATTTATATTCAGGGTTATTTTCTTCCCATCTGTATGGGTTTGCATCCCTGGTTAATATCATTAGCTGGTTGGGTGTGTTGTGACACGTTTGAGGACTGCGTTGGTAAGGATAGATAAATGGACCTCTATGGAGATTCCCAACAGTGTATGTCTCTCTGAGCAATTGTCGTCACCAGGAACCTGGTGGTTGAAGGTTCCACACATTTTTTCCGAAAGTCTTCCGAGTTTAGCACCGTCATGGTGGTCAAAGACTCCTTTCACCCCTGATGATCCCACAGAGGACCACCAGCCGTCCCCTGAGCCAGGCTGTGGCCAGTGCCTGAGTGTGGTCTCCTCACTGGGGCCAAAGATCTCACCTTCTCCCTTCCAGCTCCTGCATTGGTGGCTCTCTTGTCGGAGGGCGGCAGGTGTGTGGCTAACTGACTATGTAAAGTTTGAGGGTTTATAGTGCAGACAGAGTGACGGGAAGTCTCAGGGTGGATCCACTGCGTATGTTTTACATAAATGGCGGACGTGAGCACACACACACACACACACACACACACACACACACACACACACACACACACACACACACACACACACACACACACACACACACACACACACACACACACACACACACACACACACACACACACACACACACACACACACAAATGTAACACAGTGATTTTAATAGTAGTGTAGGCAGGGGAATCTGAGCATTTTAACAGCTGCAGAAAGAGCTCTATGTGGTCGGTCCATCTCTCTCCACCACCCTCCTTCATACATAGTTACACACCTTTAAGAGAGGCCCCAGCGCCATCCAATGCAAATATTAGAGAATCTGTAAAGAATGTACCTCAGGCCTCCGGTGGAAAACTCTTTCTCTCTTCTCCACTGTACCATAACATAGCACACGGCCTACAAAAAGACTCAAGCCATGCAAATCAGTTGAGGGACAGAAAGTCTCATACTAATGAATGTACACTAGATCATATTCATTCTCAACCGGCTTATACATATAGACCTCTGACATCTTTCCTTTCCTCTCATAAAGAGAATGACCTTGGATGGCCGTCCTCTCCCTAGTTATCACCCTAGTTAAGCTGCTGAATTGTTACATTTTGCCCATTACAAGCAAAGTGTACAAAGTCAACTGTTCCAATAGGCTTTTAAGGTCTCAGTAATTGTTGTAATAGTTAGTGTGTGTGAACATGTTTAATTGGCTCAGTTTTAAAAACAAGCCTGTAAAACAGTAAAAAGAGTTATGTTTGGTTTATTCCAACTGGTTTCTTTATGTCACTTTTATATTAAACCCTGATGATTGGGCGTGTGCTGTTTAGTCTCTGGCTGTGATGTATAGTAGTTATATATACTATGTATCAATGATTCTTGAGACCAACGTGATATCATAGGAAAATGTTATCCTGGCATGTTTTAGCAAAAAGGTAAAATGTCACAGTAGCTGATGTTTTTCTCAATACAATGCAATCAATGGGAAAATATGTGTGTCACAGGGTTGATGTATTTCTCAATACATTGGAGTCAATTGGAAAATATGTTTGTCACAGGGTTGATGTATTTCTCAATACATTGGAGTCAATTGGAAAAGATGAGTGTCACAGGGTTGATGTATTTCTCTTGTCTGATCTCTCATTGGAGTCAATTGGAAAAGATGTGTGTCACTTGATGTATTTCTCTTCTTTATCCCCCTCATTGATCTCTTGTCTGTTCTCACCCCTTTCTTTATCCCCCTCATTCTCTTCGTTTCACCCCCTTTCCCCCTCTTCCACCCTCCCATGTCCCTCTCCTTCCTCTCTCTCCTAGTCCCTCCTTCACCCTCTCCCTCTCTCTCTCCCCTTCCCTCACTCTCCCCCTTCTCTCTCCCCTTCCACCCTACATTCTCTCTACCTCCTTCTTTCCCTGCCTCCCCCTCCTCTACTCTCTCTATCCCCTCTCTCCCTCCTCTCCCTCCCCATCCCTCCTTCACCCCTCTCTCTCTCTCACCCCTCTCTCTCTCCCCCCTCTTTCCCCCTTCCTCACTCTCCCCATTTTCTCTCTCTCCTTCCCCCTCCATTCACTCTCCCCCTTCTTTCTCTGCATCCCCCTGCTCTCATCTCTCTCCCTCACTCCCACAAACAGACAGACATACTCCAACAAACAACCACAGACATGCAGACAGACTTGCAGGCATATACATACAGTTTCAAGTGAATAAGAATTCATTCAAGAATGTATAGCAAGGCTCTTAGTTTCTAGAACTGCAAGACCATTGTGTTCAATGAAGGTCAAAACTGCTTTTGGGTCTATTAACTTCAAAGTTCATAGGCCGGGTTCCGCGGTCACAAATTATCTACAATTTGGGAAGATTAAACCTTTTTAAACCTTTGAAACCGCACATATGACCGCAATTAGGTCACTTTCTGTCAAATCTGAAATTTAATGTATGGCCCCTATGGACCTTCTTTAACAATGCAAATCTTTACATTAAGAATAGAAGATGTTCTAGAGGATGGAAGACAGTGTTTTTGTGTAACTGCAGGAAGAGAATAAAGGACCATGTTGAGGATTAATTAAGACACTTCCTGTTGCCACAGGAAGCTGAACCTAAACACAGGGCATCTCTATAAGGTCACGATTGGTTGTGTGCAAAGACGGTTAGGTAGCTCAATCGTAGGGGCGTCATGGTTATGTGAGGGCTGTAGGTACTGCTTCTCTATAGAAGAACAGCCTTGTTCTCTGTGAGACCAAGTTTTCACTGTGAAGAGTTCATTTCAACTGGTCAGATATAGGCTTGCATTCATTGGGAGTGTCTGTGGAACGATCCCATGAGTAAATTTTGTTTGTAGCTTCGAAAGCACATTAACTCAAGGTCGGTCTTCAAGTGGGGCCTACTTTTCTGTCATATAGTGAGGGGATGTATTAATTGTTAATTGGATGAAGGCTAGGGTTATGTCAAGGGTTGAGGCCCTAACCGTAACCCTCACTTTATCTCTAACTATCTTATACTAAACCTAACCCTAACCGTAACCCTCACTTCATCTCTAACTCTAGCGTATGCTAACAATAACCTCATCCCTAACCCTCACTTCATCTCTAACTCTAGCTGATACTAAACGTAGCCCTAACACTAACCCTCGCTTCATCTCTAACTCTAGCTTATACTAAACCTAGCCCGAACCCTCTCTTCATCTCTAACTCTAGCTTATACTGAACCTAGCCCTAACCTTCACTTCATGTCTAACTCTAGTTTATACTGAACCTAGCCCTAACCCTAACCATAGCCCTCGCTTCATCCCTAACTCTAGTTTATACTAAACGTAGCCCTAATCTTAACCCTCCTTTCATCTCTATCTCTAGCTATTAGTAAACCTAGCCTCAACCCTAACCATCGCTTCATCTCTACCTCTACCGCATACTAAACCTAGTCTCAACCCTAACCCTCGCTTCATCTCTAAATCTAGCTTATAATAAACCTAGCCCTAACCCTATCCCTAATCCTTGCTTAATTTAACTCCAGCTAATCCTAACCTAGCATTAAACCTAACCCTCGCTTTATCTCTAACTCTAGTTTATACTAAACCTAGCCCTAATCCTAACCCTCGCATCATCTCTAACTCTAGTTTATACTAAACCTAGCCTAACCCCTAACCCTCTCTTCATCTCTAACTATAGCTGATACTAAACCTAGCCTCAACCCTCGCTTCATCTCTAACTCTAGCTTATACTGAACCTAGCACTAACCCTCGCTTCATCTCTAACTCTAGTTTAAACTTAATCTAGCCCTAACCATCACTTCATCTCTAACTATCTTATACAAAACATAGCCCTAACCCTAACCCTCGCTTCATCTCTAACTCTAGCTTATACTGAACCTAGCACTAACCCTCGCTTCATCTCTAACTCTAGTTTATACAAAACCTAGCCCTAGCCCTAACCCCAACCCTCGCTTCATCTCTACCTCTAGTGTATACTAAACCTTGCCTCAACCTTAACCCTCACTTCATCTCTGAATCTAGCTGATACGAAACCTAGCCCTAAACCTTCATTTTTTTCTCTAACTCTAGCTTATACTAAGCCTAGCCCTAAACCTAACCCTCGCTTCATCTCTAACTCTATCTTATACTAAACCTAGCCCTAGTCCTAGCCCTAACCCTCGCTTCATCTCTAACTCTAGTTTATACAAACCTAGCCCTAATCCCAACCCTCGCTTCATCTCTAACTCTATCTTATACTAAACCTAGCCTTAACCCTAACCCTCGCTTCATCTCTAACTCTATCTTATACTAAATCTAGCCTTAACCCTAACCCTCGCTTCATCTCTAACTCTAGCTTATACTAAATCTAGCCTCAACCCTAACCCTCTCTTCATCTCTAACTCTAGCTTATACTAAGCCTACCCTCAATCCTAACCCTCGCTTCTTTTCCACATCTTGGCTCAAACCTAACCCTCGCCATAACCGTATCCCTAATTTCTTGTCCACATCTCCGAGCCAAGATGTGGAGGGCTAGAGTTATGGCTAGATTTGGGTTGAGCCGGGATGTGGACATGAAGCTATGGTTAGGTTTACGGTTGAGTTTAGAGTTTGCTTGCCTGCCTGCCTGCCTGCCTACCTGCCTGCCTGCCTGCCTACCTGCCTGCCTGCCTACCTGCCTGCCTGCCTGCCTGCCTGCCTGCCTGCCTGCCTGCCTGCCTGCCTGCCTGCCTGCCTGCCTGCCTACCTACCTGCCTTTTTTCCCCATTGACTGCAATTTATTGACATCAGATTGAATTGGTTGACACTTATCTTTCCCCATTGACTCCAATGTATTGACATAAACGACAACCCTGTGACACATCTTTTTCATTGAATGCAATGTATTGAGAAAAACATCAACCCAGTGGCATTTGGATGACGTTTTCAGGCTGATAATGGGCTGTTCAGGCAGCATCAAAACTCATGATAATACATGCTTTTCAGTCACGAATCAGTCCGTTTTATTAATTCCCATTGACTTTCAAGTTTTGTGATATGGATGTGTATATAGTGTACCGTGTGTTGCAGACCAATCAGTCAGAGGAACCCGCTGGTCTCCTCTTCTGGGATCGGTTTCCCTCCAGATACGGCCTGTTCTACCGGTGATTACAGACCACAGGGAGTCGTGACTTTTTCAATGAAATATATTCAAAAACATATAGCCCAAGCACTTTTGTATGGAAAGAATGTACATTTCTCTGTAAAGGAAAAAAGATCACTTGGAAATGTGGACAGATTCCATTCCAGTTCCCCCTTCCCCCTCTCACCCACTTTTCTTTCTCTTTCCCTCTCCCCCAACCTTTCCTCCCCCTCTCCTTCTCTTCTTCCCTTCTCTCTGTCCTGTATGGCTTTCAGCACTGTGTTTCTCGCTGGCTGTTCCAATGCCTCTCACTAACTCTCTGCTTCGTCTGCATTTTTGAAGTCTCCAAAACCACACAAAACAAACCATAATTCCTTTTCTTTTTTTCCATTAATACTTGTTTTGACTCTGGCTCGTATTGAAATTTGATCAACAGCAAAATTAGAAAAACATCCACACAGCCTGGAGTACATAAGTCAGCTGTGAAAGCGCAATACATGATGCATGATGCACAAATATAGTGAATAGAAAACCCAATGTTTTCTGTTGGATGAATTACAGCTTCACCTTGGCGCCTGGTTTATTTCAAACATATAAAAAAGAAATCATAAAAGCATCAGAAGATGGAGAAGTTGGAACAAAGTAGATTGAATGCTTTCTTAAGAAGTTATTACAACTAAAGATATTTACACACCTCTAAAATAGGCAACATTTTACCTCTAGTGTCTAGAATGGATATACAGTATCAATGCCATACCATAGGTCAGTTGTTTTGATTTCTTCTCCATTGTAACTGATATGTCTGGTACTCCTTGCTCTAATTCTAGTGCTGCCAGTGATGCCTGGATATTAGTAGTTTCTAAAGGAAGTGCTGAGGGTCTCTAGGCCTGCAGGAAAAACCTGTCGTCTGCCTGCAGATTAGCTTCACATGTGAAATACTATGCCACCTCACACAATGAGGTCACACAATGTTTGTAGTCAATGTCTGTGAGTGGGTTTGAGATAGGCAGTACTGTACATGTGTTGGTTGAGGGTTAAGATGGTCATGGTTCTCCCTCTCTAGTCTCAGTCTATGGGTCTGACCATCATGCGGACTCCCTTCATAGAGTAGAATCCTCCGCCGTAGTCCGCCCAGAAGATTCCGTCCTGAAACTTGCTGCGATAGACCCCACCGGAGTACCAAACACCGTTCAGATTGGCCTGGCCACAGGAGTTGTACCACCAGCCTCCCTTATGGAAGTGTGCACAGTTACCTGCATCGAGAGAATATAAATAGTCCATTAAAAAATACCCATTCAATTTGGCTCATATGCGTTCTTAAGGACCTACTGGATTTCTTAGGTGTTTAGTCAACAGTGTATCATTTGATTGATTGACCCACCTGAGAAGGCGTCCCTGTCTTGGTCCAGTGTGGTGAACTGCTTGCCGTTGTGGCTGCTGAGTGAGTCACCAGCATTTCCCTGATAGGTGCCTAGCCTCAGGCGGTAGCCCTCGCTCTCAGGCTCCAGGTGAAAGCTGCTGTACTCAGCATACACCTTCTTCCCCACCCAGTCCTCCAGCTCCACCAGAAGTCTGTAGTCAGACTGCTTCCCTAAGTTGTAGATCCCAAGCAACCCCAGCCAGTACTCACCGTCTATGTTGCCAAATCCATTCTGAGAAAGGAGGGGACAGAAATAAAAAAAATAGTCATTGGTTTTGTAGTCAGAGTGGTTTAAAAAGAGGAATGTTAAAATAAGGAATACTGTGAATCAACTTTTGTCAAAAAGTACGTTTGGAAGAAAAGACAAGTAATCTTGGCCAATCATTTAATTTACTTTTTGATTCTCCTGCAAGTTAGTATTAATCTTCCTTGGACATAATAATATATAAGACAAACAATCATTTGATATTCGCATTGAATTACTCTACTGTAATTAAAATTGGCTATACAGATGAAACTAAAGACATTGTGGAATCCATACTGGAAAATAATAAGCATCAATCTTAGAAATGGGGGCTTTCATTGTTCATATTTCAACCCCAAACAACAGTTGGAATCCATGCTAATGGTGATGACACTGGCCCCACTGTGTGTGCTGAAAAACCATGACCAATCTGTACCTGGCTGTTCTCCTCAGAGCACTTCAACACTAAATGGCTGTGGTCTGATTTGGTTTCTGATTGCGAATTAAGTAGTCCAGCCGGGAATTATGATTGTCCTGGGTCTCCACTACAGCTGTGTGTGTGTGTGTGTGTGTGTGTGTGTGTGTGTGTGTGTGTGTGTGTGTGTGTGTGTGTGTGTGTGTGTGTGTGTGTGTGTGTGTGTGTGTGTGTGTGTGTGTGTGTGTGTGTGTGTGTGTGTGTGTGTGTGTGTGTGTGTGTGTGTGTGTGTTTATACAGTATGTGGTGGATTGGTGGTGGGAGATTGATTCACAACCACTCATCTATGTCGAGGAGAGTTATTAAGTTCCAGTTAAACATATGCTAGCTAGCCTGGCAGAGCTATATGGAACGCTGAATCAAATCTTCAAGCAAGAAGCAAGGCCAACGCAGATACAGTTCATCCTTAAGATGTACTGGATGGATGTAGCTAGCAGAGCTGTAGTGGTTTGGAACGTAAATGTTGGAGATTGATCGGTGGAACATACCTTCCTGCTGGGTCTTCCTATGTTTCATAGTGGCAATCTCAAACTTAATCTCTTCAGCATGAATACGCTGAAACACACATTATATTATATTATAAGTGAAAACACAAGGGGACCAGGCCTTGGAAAGGATCCCGAGACACCAGACCAGATGAGTTCCTTTGGATAGGTCATATAATGGCACCATTGTTGTCTCTGGTTTAAAGGTTTTGTAAGAAGAGATTGGACAGGAAGAGGTGTCTTTGTCATTGTCACCTTATAGGCGTCCCAGTTCCTGAAGAAATTGACGGAGCCATCCCTCCTGCTCTGGATGACAGTCCAGCCTCCGTTGTCCAGGCCCTGCTCACACCACACCTGCATGGGCCTCTCTGCCTCGTCAGGTTTCAGCAGGTACATACCGCTGGTGCTATGGCCAGCCTCCTGCGCCTGAAGACAGTCCCTGAAAGGACCTGGGGCAGGATGGATGAGGGATGAAGGGAGAGATGGAGGCAGAGATGGAGGAATGGGGAAGAGATGGAGGGATGGGGAAGAGATGAAGGAACAGAGGGAGTGATGGAGGGATGTATCTGTTACAGACCTTAAATCACCAACCAGATGTAGGCAGCTAAACCAGTGAGTGTGTTTATTATTCTAGGTTACCTCTTACTACAGTTCATTTGTTATACATTTGTCTTAGAGAAGATGTGGACAGTTAAAAACAGTGACTCACTGGGTGCAGATGTCATTTTAACGTCTAGGTCTGATTTACATTTGGTTGTCAATTAACGTGAGTTCAACGTGAAATCAGTCAAAACATTTCATCAGGATTTAGGTTCAACTTTGGGTGGAAAAAAAGACTAAGTTCCTTTATTTTGATGACTTTTTGAAAATCCAATCAGTTTTCCACGTTGATTCAACATCACCTTGAATTTTTTTCTTGAAATGACGTGGAAACGATGTTGATTGAACCAGTTTTTGCCCAGTGGGTAAATTGTTTAATGTGAGATGAATATTTTCCTAGTTTATAGAGGAGTGTAGCTACTGTATTAGTCTGTATTAGCCTGAGCAAGCAGTGGTGAAGTAAACCAGAAGTGCTGCTACTTTGTGGTTAGGGGAAGGAAACCATGTCATTCCATCCTGGCTTCTGTCCATGTTTAGCATGAGAGGGAGCAGTCCTGGAGAGGGTTTGCTTTCATACAGAGCTGCCTTCAAATCACACATGCTTTATTATTCTAAATGTGTCAGGAATTTTGGTTGATGAGTAGAATCGCACAGGCTTTTCCTTTCTCTTTTCTTTCTTCTGATTTTAGACAAGACCACATTTTTATTTCCATCGAGGTCTTTCTTTCTGGTGAGCAGCACCAAACCTAGTTCCAGCTGAACCTAGTTCCAGCTGATATGAAAATGTTTCATAATAAATACTCAGTCTGAGAAGAAAATGAACCTGCTGTTCCATTCATTCACCCATTGGTCTGAGGTTGTGAGGTTCATGTTTTACCCTTGGCACCAACCACCCACCCACCCACACATCCCACCAACCACCCAACCTATTAAATGACTCAATCAATTAGTTCCCTCACCCTCTGCGCTGAAGTTGCCCTGCGGAGCTGTCCGGAGCTCCAGGGTGCCTCCTGTGGGTGCCGGCCCCACTCGGGAGCCCCTGTCTCTGGGGAACGCCCGGCTATGGTCCCTCTGGATCTCGTTGGTGAACCTTGGGATGCTAACCGGTATGTTCTCCGGCACTACCTGTACCAGCGGTGGGCCCTGAGGAGGCTGCTCCTGCCGCCGGCCGTACACCTGTAGACAGCGCTCCTCCAGGGCACCAATCAGAACCGACTGGTTGTTGACCATGGCAGAGAGCGTGGCGTAGCGGACCTCCAGGTCGCGGTAGCGGGCGGCCAGACGTAGGGACTCTGCTGTGGCGTTGAGAATGCGTCCCTCCAGCTGAGCCAGCTCCAGAGAGTTGTCTCTCTTCCTGATGATCTCATGAAGCAGCTGCATGTAAAGCTGGGTCACCCTGGAGTTCATGTTCCTGCTCTCCTTCCTCAGCAGCTTCATCTCGTTCACCATGTTCCCGTCCACATCCACCACCAGCTTCAGGTTGTCCATCTCCCGTCTCTGTTTGGAGAGCAGGTCCCTCACTGCCGCCACGTCCAGGCGGGTCACGCGATCCTTGTCCGTGTGTAGGCCCCGGCTGGCGCAGATGGGCCCTGTGATCTTCTGCTCAGGGACCAGGAAGGTGTACGAGCACTTTTTGGGTTGTTCTCCTGTGTCCCCTGGGGCTCTCCGCCTCCGGGTCAGAATGGGGGATCTGAGGCCCTCACTGCTGCCCCAGACAGACAGCCCAAGCAGGACAAACAGACATAAAGCTCTGGGCACCATGGTCAGTCTCTTGGTTACTCTTCTCTTCTTCTGTTCCTCTACAGCTGACTGCTGTGTCACTGTTGCACCTAAAACACAGACGGGCAAGGGGGGCAATATGTGGTTGAATTCTTAGCAGTGGTGTGTGCAAGCATCCAGAAATATGTTATCACAGCTCCAATTCTGGCTTCAGTTCATTTACTCCTGGGTGTTCCTTCATGCTACTGAGCGTGTTTGGTTAGCTCCTGTTATCATCTTCCCTGCTTAATCAAACTTCTCCAAAAGCTTCCAGGTTGTATCTTTAGATTTGAGAAAAGGGCTAAAGAAAACATTTGTATTATTATGTGGAGGGATACTGTTAGAAAAGGTCTGTACTCTTCCATAAAAAAGTCTGAAAACCAAGTAGAGAATTTTTGTTTGGCATTAAAGGAAGGCAAACATGTAGCCCCAATTCTAAATAAAATATAAAGGTCTTGGAGAGACCTGTGCACCTCTTTGGCACCAGTTGGAGGACAATGATTGTTTCAGACTGACCCATTTTACTCTCATCCTATTTCGTCTGGCTGGCCTAAATATGGAGACATTTGGTATCGGCTGAATTTGGTACAGAATTAAAGAGCTGGATGTGTGAGACTGTGAACATGAATCTCCTGGTTTATGAGTAATGTTTTCTGGGAATCTATTTTAAGAGGAGAGGCTCACATTTTTACCGTATTGGTCTTGACAAAGAATGGAGAGCAGGGAGGGTTGCTGTTTAAAAATGCATGTTAAGTGAAAGACCCCTCCTTTTCAACAGATAGCTTGGCTTGCCTCCGGCCATTCAGATTGCTAACAGCGGGCCAAACGTTAGACTGATGTTGCACTTCAGACAAACCACAACTAGAATGGCGTATGCAGAGGATGTGGGCCAAAAAGGTTAAATAACCCTCAACCATCCAACACTTTTGACAGGCGCACATTATGACCTACTTCACATCAATAGGCTACCCATCAAAACAAATCCCCTGGATTCAAACATACTGAGGAAGCAAGGACTCACTGTCTCTTGGATGGAAAAAGCAGTGGGGGCACTCAATCATTTCTGCCTGCGGTCTTTCATGAAATATTCTAAGCTGCATTGAAGGTTCCAACAATACTTAATGGGAGGATAGTGGCAGTATTACCTAAACCAAAATGGCTGTGGTGATAAAATTGTTCCCTTTATCACTGTCAAGAGAGAGAAACATTTTTTTACTGCTTGGCTTTGGCAGTAGACAACATACATTTTCTTCATGTATGTACTATTGATTTAGTTATTTGTCATTAGCAGTACAGCACTAGAAATCCATTCATTTCCTTTGTGTCAGGCTTTCAGACAAATCAAATCAAAAACACCCAAATACAGACTAACAGATGAAGAATAGTTTTAAGGAAAGTTGGAGGAGAGATTTTGAAAGTGATATTAGAATTTGAGACTTGGTTCTTGAGCATAAGCCATCAGCTGTCTCTCTCCTTCTTTTAGTAAAAAACACTCATTCATAATCACTCTCAATAATTTGGCATCAGTGATTGGCCCTTCTTAAAAGTTAGTCCCAAACCCCAATTACAGACTCAGATAAGTGACAATGTTTACACAAAAGGCTCAGTATGAGAATCACAGGACTATTAACCTAATAGTGTGTTATTACTGCTATATGTGTCTGTCGCTAACAGCCTAGGCCTGCTGGTCTTCATCAAGTCAGCCACAGTCAGAGCATTACATTTTTAATTGACTTATAAAAAAAGTATCCAAAGTACATTTTCCTACTCAGGCAGAGCCAGACCAATAGCTCATCAATATTAATGGGGCGGTTTGCATCCAGACAGGTCAAACTTGCGGTGACTGTCCTACAGTACAGTAGGCTAGCAGAGGACAGTGCCAGTCTTTGGGGTAAATGCCCTCCAGTGCCAGCGGGTCACTGGCTGTTCTGTTGTGACTCAAGTGTGTCTGTCCATTCACTGGAAGGCCCAGGGGGGATGTTTGCTCAGCCTTTTTCCCCCTACCTTGTGTCTGTCTAATAGCTGGCGCTTGTAAGTTAATAAACCATTGATAACAGTTAATACACCTTTAACAGCAGCTACTAAAGAGGTAATAAACAGAAAATAAATTAGCACACGAGTGTATTACAATAAATAAATGAACAATTCATTGTGGTGAATGGTGCCAGTTCTGGGAGGCTTCTATTAAAGTACAAGCCCTTTGTAATGACATTTATACAAAATAAACTATTTAAATATAATAGACCGCAATTTGGTAATCACAGAAAATAAACAACCACGTACCCATGGCGATGACAAATACGATCTACAAACTATCTCTGGTCTGAACAATACCGGAACTGGAATTTGCCATTGAGGCATCTGTTGAACAATGTTTAAGAAAAGACACACAGGACAGTATAGGCCACAGGAAAAGAAAAGTGTGTACACACCTGTAGCTATGTGTGAAGACAGCCTGTGCGTCTCAACGTTGTTTGCTTCTTCTGCTGGTGCTTGTCAGAGGCTTGTGGGGGCCGATGTCTCAGTCTCAGTTGTGGCTCTGTATAGTAGCGTGCTCTTCACTCTCCTGCCTTCTCCTTAGTACTGGTCTCTCTGTCTCTCTCTCTCTCTCTCTGGCCTCACAAACTGGTTAGTGAATGTCTGTGCAGACACACACACACACACACTCACAGTAGGATGGAGGCTGGTCCAGAAAGTTTGAGCTAGCCTGGGGGGATGGTGAGTTTTTCCCTCTGGCGTGGTAGGTTGTCCTGCCTACGCCCTCTGTCACAGTGCTCCTAAAGAATAACATCACTCCTCCTATTATAAGGTTCCAATTGCTAATGAAAGAAAAAAAGAAAAAGAGCAAAATCCACTAAGCCTGGGTGCCTGGAATTGGTGTGTGGTGATGACACCCACTCAGGATCACACACACATACTCACTCTTGCCATTGCAGCTTAGAGCATGGAATATGTCTCACTCACACAAACTCTCTCTCAGTCAGGCATAAACATTCAATCTGTGGTTAAACTAGGAAACTTTCCCATATACGCCATACACACACTTGTTATTAACAACTCTCAATCAATTTTATTTTAGCAAAGCTCTTTGAACATTTCTCTCTCATACATACTCCATCTCTGTCAAAAACACTGGTCCTACAAGACCTCTTAGAAGAACTGATCTTAGGGATATTGGCAGCTGTGTTTATTTGGCTACGGACACAACATGTGGAGGTCTTAGCAGACAAAGACGTCTTAAGACAAAATATTTGGGACGTAAATCCCAAGGGAGGAAATCATTTTGAGTGTGGGAGAAGGGTATCACTTGGAAGATACTGGGATGGGGGACTATTAAACTTTATTGACTGCGGTGTGTGTGTTCATATGTTTTATAGTCTCTCAAAGGTGGTCGTTTGAATATAAAAAGAGGTCTCTAAATAAATTATATCAGAATGTAGAAGCACTTAACTCTGGAGAAAAGGTCCCTTATGAATGTGAAGGACACCCGAAGCATGTAGCATTTATTTATTATATTTTTTATTTTATTTAACTAGGCAAGTCAGTTAAGAACAAATTATTATTTACAATGACGGCCTAGCCCGGCCAAACCCAGACGACGCTGGGCCAATTGTGCGCTGCCCAATGGAACTCCCAATCAAGGCAGGTTGTGATACAGCCTAGCAATTGATTTCATGCTTTCTCCACCCCTCAAAACTCTTTAAGGAACCTGTTACAAATCACATGCACAGATGATATTGTGCCATAGTCCTCAATACAAAAGTAAAGTCAGGAATTATAGTCAATGAAATAGATTGTTCTGTCGGATTTAGACACTGTACTTTTTTAGAAATTGTGTTTTATATTTTTATTTAACCTTTAATTAACTAGACAAGTCAGTTGATTAGAACAAATTCTTATTTACAATGACGGCCTTGTGCACCGCCCTATGGGACTCCCAATCACGGCAGGATGTGATACAGCCTAGATGTGATACTGTAGGCTAGTGATTTTTTACATTTTTATTTTATTTCACCTTTATTTAACCAGGTAGGCTAGTTGAGAACAAGTTCTCATTTACAACTGCGACCTGGCCAAGATAAAGCATAGCAGTGTGAACAGACAACACAGAGTTACACATGGAGTAAACAATTAACAAGTCAATAACACAGTAGAAAAAAAAGAGAGTCTATATACATTGTGTGCAAAAGGCATGAGGAGGTAGGCGAAAAATTACAATTTTGCAGATTAACACTGGAGTGATAAATGATCAGATGGTCATGTACAGGTAGAGATACTGGTGTGCAAAAGAGCAGAAAAGTAAATATAAACAGTATGGGGATGAGGTAGGTAAATTGGGTGGGCTATTTACCGATAGACTATGCATAGCTGCAGTGATCGGTTAGCTGCTCAGATAGCAGATGTTTGAAGTTGGTGAGGAAGATAAAAGTCTCCACCTTCAGCGATTTTTGCAATTCGTTCCAGTCACAGGCAGCAGAACACTGGAATGAAAGGCGGCCAAATGAGGTGTTGGCTTTAGGGATGATCAGTGAGATACACCTGCTGGAGCGCGTGCTACGGGTGGGTGTTGCCATCGTGACCAATGAACTGAGATAAGGCGGAGCTTTACCTAGCATGGACTTGTAGATGACCTGGAGCCAGTGGGTCTGGCGACGAATATGTAGCGAGAGCCAGACGACTAGAGCATACTGGTCGCAGTGGTGGGTGGTATAAGGTGCTTTAGTAACAAAACGGATGGCACTGTGATAAACTGCATCAAGTTTCCTGAGTAGACTATTGGAAGCTATTTTGTAGATGACATCGCCGAAGTCGAGGATCGGTAGGATAGTCAGTTTTACTAGGGTAAGTTTGGTGGCTTTGTTGCAGAATAGAAAGCCAACTCTAGATTTCATTTTAGATTGGAGATGTTTGATATGAGTCTGGAAGGAGAGTTTACAGTCTAGCCAGACACCTAGGTACTTATAGATGTCCACATATTCTAGGTCGGAACCATCCAGGGTAGTGATGCTAATCGGGCGTGCGGGTGCAGGCAGAGAACGGTTGAAAAGCATGCATTTGGTTTTACTAGCGTTTAAGAGCAGTTGGAGGCCACGGAACGAGTGTTGTATGGCATTGAAGCTCATTTGGAGGTTAGATAGCACAGTGTTCAAAGAAGGGCCGGAAGTATACAGAATGGTGTCGTCTGCGTAGAGATGGATCACGGAATCTGTGGCACCCCCATAGAGACTGCCAGAGGATCAGACAACATGCCCTCCGATTTGACACACTGAACTCTGTCTGCAAAGTAGTTGGTGAACCAGGCAAGGCAGTCGTTAGAAAAACCGAGGCTACTGAGTCTGCCGATAAGAATATGGTGATTGACAGAGTCGAAAGCCTTGGCCAGGTCGATGAAGACGGCTGCACAGTACTGTCTTTTATCGATGGCGGTTATGATATCGTTTAGTACCTTGAGCGTGGCTGAGGTGCACCAGTGACCGGCTCGGAAACCAGATTGCACAGCGGAGAAGGTACGGTGGGATTCGAGATGGTCAGTGACCTGTTTGTTGACTTGGCTTTCGAAGACCTTAGATAGGCAGGGCAGGATGGATATAGGTCTGTAACAGTTTGGGTCCAGGGTGTCTCCCCCTTTGAAGAGGGGGATGACTGCGGCTGCTTTCCAATCCTTGGGGATCTCAGACGATATGAAAGAGAGGTTGAACAGGCTGGTAATAGGGGTTGCGACAATGGCGGCGGATAGTTTCAGAAATAGAGGGTCCAGATGATTTGTACGGGTCCAGGTTTTGCAGTTCTTTCAGAACATCTGCTATCTGGATTTGGGTAAAGGAGAACCTGGAGAGGCTTGGGCGAGTAGCTGCGGGGGGGCGGAGCTGTTGGCCGAGGTTGGAGTAGCAAGGAGGAAGGCTTGGCCAGCCGTTGAGAAATGCTTGTTGAAGTTTTCGATAATCATGGATTTATCGGTGGTGACCGTGTTACCTAGCCTCAGTGCAGTGGGCAGCTGGGAGGAGGTGCTCTTGTTCTCCATGGACTTTACAGTGTCCCAGAACTTTTTGGAGTTAGAGCTACAGGATGCAAATTTCTGCCTGAAGAAGCTGGCCTTGGCTTTCCTGACTGACTGCGTGTATTGGTTCCTGACTTCCCTGAACAGTTGCATATCGCGGGGACTATTCGATGCTATTGCAGTCTGCCACAGGATGTTTTTGTGCTGGTCGAGGGCAGTCAGGTCTGGAGTGAACCAAGGGCTGTATCTGTTTTTAGTTCTGCATTTTTTGAACGGAGCATGCTTATCTAAAATGGTGAGGAAGTTACTTTTAAAGAATTGCCAGGCATCCTCAACTGACGGGATTAGGTCAATATCCTTCCAGGATACCCGGGCCAGGTCGATTAGAAAGGCCTGCTTGCAGAAGTGTTTTAGGGAGTGTTTGACAGTGATGAGGGGTGGTCGTTTGACTGCGGATCCGTAGCGGATACAGGCAATGAGGCAGTGATTGCTGAGATCCTGGTTGAAGACAGCGGAGGTGTATTTGGAGGGCCAGTTGGTCAGGATGACATCTATGAGGGTGTCCTTGTTTACAGATTTAGGGTTGTACCTGGTGGGTTCCTTGATGATTTGCATGAGATTGAGGGCATCTAGCTTAGATTGTAGGACTG
Organism: Oncorhynchus gorbuscha; assembly: GCF_021184085.1. Lineage (NCBI taxonomy): Eukaryota > Metazoa > Chordata > Actinopteri > Salmoniformes > Salmonidae > Oncorhynchus > Oncorhynchus gorbuscha. The sequence continues at coordinate 31,730,449 of NC_060194.1, read as the reverse complement.
CCGGGGTGATAAGCATATCCCAGTTTAGGTCACCTAACAGAACAAACTCTGAATCTAGATGGGGGGCGATCAATTCACAAATGGTGTCCAGTGCACAGCTGGGAGGTGAAGGGGGTCGGTAGCAGGCGGCAACAGTGAGAGACTTATTTCTGGAGAGAGTCATTTTAAGAATTAGTAGTTTGAACTGTTTGGGTATGGACCTGGAAAGTATGACATTACTTTGCAGGCTATCTCTGCAACTCCTCCCCCTTTGGAAGTTCTATCTTGATGGAAAATGTTATAGTTGGGTATGGAAATCTCAGAATTTTTGGTGGCCTTCCTAAGCCAGGATTCAGACACAGCAAGGACATCAGTGTTAGCAGATTGTGCTAAAGCAGTGAGTAAAACAAACTTAGGGAGGAGGCTTCTGATGTTGACATGCATGAAACCAAGGCTTTTTCGATCACAGATGTCAATGAATGAGGGTGCCTGGGGACATGCAGGGCCTGGGTTTACCTCCACATCACCCGCAAAACAGAGGAGGTGTAGGATGAGGGTGCGGCTAAAGGCTATCAAAACTGGTCGCCTAGAGCGTTGGGGACAAAGAATAAAAGGACCAGGTTTCTGGGCATGGTAGAATATATTCAGGGCATAATGCGCAGACAGGGGTATGGTGGGGTGCGGGTCTAGCGGAGGTAAGCCCAGGCACTGGGTGATGATAAGAGAGGTTGTATCTCTGGACATGCTGGTTGTAATGGGTGAGGTCACTGCATGTGTGGGAGGTGGGACAAAGGAGGTATCAGAGGTATGAAAAGTGGAACTAGGGGCTCCATTGTACTAAAACAATGATAACTAACCTGAACAACAGTATACAAGGCATATTGACATTTGAAAGAGACATACAGCGAGGCATACAGTAATCGCAGGTGTTGATTGGGAGAGCTAGCTAAAACAGCAGGTGAGACAACAGCTAATCAGCTAGCACAACAACAGCAGGTAAAATGGCGATGACTAGGCAGAGAGGGTCAGATTAACTACACACAGAGCCTGAGTGCGGCTGGGGCCGACAGATAAAAACATAAACAAACAGAATGGAGTACTATGATTAATGGATAGTCCAGCAGGCATCAGCTATGTAGCCAAGTGATCAGTGTCCAGCAGGCATCAGCTATGTAGCCAAGTTAACAGCAAGGATCCGGTGGAGTATTGGGCTCTAGCCGTGTATGAGTGTGGTTCGGGTGAACAGCTGAGTAGGCCGGGAAGTGGGCCTCAGGGATAGCTTCGGTACTGCGTGCAAGCTAGCTGTGAAGATCAGAAGTAGTGGTCCAGGGATTATGGTAGGAATCCGTCGTTGTTGTGGAGAGACAGTTATCCAGGCTGTGCAGAAGGTAAAAGCCACTAGCAGTGGCTAACAATGACGAAATAGCGTGTAGCTAGTTAGCTGGTTAGCTTCTGGAGGTTCTTGAATGTGTTCTAAAAATTAAAAATAATAGCGATTCCGTATTATTGGAGAGGTACATCTGAATTTTATTTTGCTTCTTTATATAACCTTTTCCTCCAGTCTATACAAGTATGGATCAACCACAAGGAAAGGTTTTAAATAAATATAAATGCTTTTAATGTCCAAGAAACAGCAAGTGAAAGCCAAACTGAGTGATCTTCTATGAGTGCAAGAATGGGTATCGATCATGTCTCCTTGTCTTGAGTTTTTCCCTTTTTATTTTGTGGTGAAAAGATGTTCTTTCCCAAGGCAACTTTTGTACATAATACACTGGAATGAAAAGCTGTATATTTGTCTAACAGGCATATATTGAATCAAAAAGTGCAATATTTAACCCAATAACAATCAATCGAGAATGAGGACATTGTTCCACACTAAAATAAAGTACGTTTCGCTGATTCTTGATCTGTGCCTAATGGCAACGTGCACATGGGTCCATCTAAATTGCACCTATAGCTATGTTGGACTGTAAAACCTAAATCATATCTGCTCATACACAGCCACTGAGGGATATAATTATTACACAGCACTGTCTCCTGAGGCATGTGTGCTCTCTGCTGGAAAAAAAGGCTAATTGCAGGTGTGTGTTTGCTTATATTCCAAGTTCATAGGTGGTACTGTTACACTTTTAGCTAATGCACACACTTCCGAGGATAGAAGAAGAAGATGCAGCGCATGAGCGGAATAAGTACGTTAGAGGGTTAGTAATGCCGCGTTCAAAACAACTGGGAATTGGAAAAATACGTGGTCAAATCATGACTTCTGTGATCTTCAGGTCGGAACACTAGAAAGAGGCCAGAGTTGGAATTCCGTATTGGATGACTGTTTACATTTATTTTCCACAGTCGGAGATCGTTTTTCCAGATTTCCGATTTCCTGTGAACGCGGCATTATACCAATCTGAGTGTGTCACACAATTATAGTCGTTATGGCAGCCCATGCTAGTGAGCTTGAAATTGCTAAGAAAAATTTAACAGAAGCAATTGGTGATAATGTCAAACAGTAAGTATGCTACCGTTGGTTGATGTTGTCCTTACTTTCCTATTTCGCAAGTTGGTTTAAACGTCTGCAAATAGATAGCAAAGCTAGCTAACGTTAGCTGTCTGCAAACGGCTATGCAGTGACTAGTGTAACTTTAGCTATCTTACTGAATGTTTATTTCCTCAATTGCATATATTTTAAAGTTACTGGGCGAACTTGAAGCTGTGGTTCAAACAGAAGATAAGCAAGGAAGAGTTTGACATCGAGGCTCGTCGCCTTTTGGCACAAGACAACGGTTAGTGCAGACATTATTCGACATTCTCTGTTTCTGTGTGTTGGACCTAGCTGGTCCGTGGAGCCCTGCATCTTTCCATTAACCTCGTTTTTAGTGACTGGCTTCATTATACTTTTGTTACTCACCAAAGTCAATATGTTACTAGAGTGCCGATGAACTTTTCTCTGAATTAGCGAGCTGTCGTTTCGTTAGTCCATAATACGTAATGTGAGCACTTTATTTACCGGCACTATCAATGCGTCTGATCTGCACAACGACCAGAGCTACAGTTCAATGCAAAAAAAAAAGAAACCATTTCAAAGCTAACTCTCCCAATCTTCCACCCTCTCAGTTCATGTCCACAACGACTTTCTCCTAGCCATTCTCACTCGCTGTCAGATCATCATCTCCACACCAGGTAGGTTTTCCAATGTATAATGTATCGATATCTTAATTGAAACAGTTTCCTCACATCTGTATTTTTTTTAAATTAGACCTTTATTTAACTAGGCAAGTCAGTTAAGAACAAATTATTGTTTTAATTGACTGCCTAGGAACAGTGGGTTAACTGCCTTGTTCAGGGGCAGAAACAACAGATTTGTACCTTGTTAGCTCAGGGATTTGATCTTGCAACCTTTCGGTTACTAGTCCAACACTCTAACCACTAGGCTTGACCACAAACCTGACTGCAACCTCCTCCTCTTTTCCAGAGGGTGCTGGATCTTTGCAATGGGCAGGTGGCTCAGCCTCCAAGCCTGGCAAGCCCGCCAAAGGAAAGAAGAAGTTCTCCTCCAGGCAGAAATTTGATGTGAGTTGTTAATAATAATGTATTAATTTTGTAAAGTGCTTTTCATTATCAAGAATAATCTCAGTGCATAAAATAGAATAGGGGGGAAAATAGATGGATATATCTCTAATGAAAGTAACAATCAGTCTAGGAAGAACGGTAGGCCAGCCGATAGAGATTAGTCTTAAGGCTTGCTTTAAAAGCAGTCTGAACGGGTGGGTATAATTTGTGGAACGTTCCAACAGGAATCTGTTCCAAAAACTTTGAAGTACAAGGTTGCCAACAAATGCATACAAAGTAACATGGATCAATTCACCTAACGTTAGCTAAATAGCTGCCGAATAGGCATCAACTCATCACGTATCTTATTTTTAATGTTTGTGAATAGGCTACCAGAGTGAGGACAGACATTTTTCAGAATAAACATGGTGAGTGAAAAAACGTAATTAATTAGCCCACTCCCTACCCGGTATCATTCTGCCGCTATACAACTTTATATGCATTGTTTGTTGGCAACCTTGTTGTTTACGAAGTTTTTCGAACAGATTCCTGTTGGAACGTTCCACAAATTATACCCATCCCCCCTGAACAGCCCTAAGATTATCTGGAAGTTCTGTGGGCGTGGGAGGAAAGGCCACAGTCGCCCATTGTGTGGAGCCTGGTCCTAGGGGTGTGGTCCTAGGAGTAGTTTGGTGCGTGGAGGTTCATAGGGGGAGAGTAGGTCAGACAGGTAGGTTGGTCTGATGTCATTTAGGGCTTTGTAGACCAGGAGGATAATTTTATATTAAATTATTTGAGGAACAGGTAGCCAGTGGAGATTAGCTGGAATGGGATTGATATGGGTAAACTTTTTTTGTTGGTCAGAATCCTTAATACGCGTGTAACAAATGTGATCATACTTCCTAATTTTCTTCCAGTGTTTATGAAGAATATTGTTGCCCTTGCATAATAGGAGGTGGCAATAATGTATGGTTTAGATCATCTTTCTGTTGAAGTATAATGCTGTGTGTGTGTGACCCATGGCATCTTCAGCATCGTTTCCAGCCCCAGAACCCTCTGAGTGCGGCCCAGCCCTTTAGCCCACGGGAGGCTGGGGGTGAGGAGGACGAACTGAAACTTAGTGCCCATACCTTGCTGCTGCCCACCCGTGGCCAGCTGGAGGCCCGCATGATGGTCACCGCCTTCGAGCTGGGCCTAGACAATGTCATGGAGGACGCTGTCAGCACCATGATCCACGCTGTCGAGGTATGTGTGTGCTATACTGGTACAAGATATGAGAAGGGTTGTAGAGTTCCTGTTTTCAGTCTAGGGCTTAATCCCCCCCCTGCCTTAACCCTCCCCATTGTTTGAGTGTCCCTCAAATGGAGCAACTAGTGGTAGGGAGAGATATCATAACCCTAGGAAATGGGACATCTCTACATCATTGGCGCACAGCAGAAACCGGCAAGGGATTGTTTACCACACAATTTATTGACGTCAAGCATTGTCTATCACAATGCCTGTACTGGCGGCAGGTAGCCTAGTGATTAGAGCATTGGGCCAGTAACCGAAAGGTTGCTGGATCGAATCCCCGAGCTGACAAGGTAAAAATCTGTTTTACCCCTGAGCAAGATAGTTGTTATGGGGCAGTTAACTGACTTGCCTGGTTAAATAAGAGAAAATTAATATATATATTTTTTCTCCCTCATGCAGCATATGTTCTTACCATATGAGCAACAAATGAAAGAACTGCAAAACAACAATGTGCCCTAATCTACATATCTTCTGGCTTTGGTTCAATGTGGAGTAGTACTGAAGTAGGACTTTAATTCCATAATAACAGTTTGACAAGTAACAGTTGCATTTTCTTCACTGTCATTTTCTGCAATTTCTTGTGGATTAATGGTTAACCAGTGGAAGTAATTAAAACTGTTCTGAATTAATATTTATACCAAACATTTGTGTCCATATAGAGATTGCCTACAAAGCGTCACATCCATAGAATATAGTTTTTAAAATGTTCTTATCCTGCACTACACATAAGTAAGAAAATAGTTAATTACGTTACTTCAGCTACATTGCATGACAAATATTGTCAATCTCTAACGTTACTATGAGGAAGATCAATGATTTGAATTTGAAACTTTTTTTTTTTTAATGACCAAGGCAAGCTTACAAAAATTGTTTATTCAATTTGGGGTAAATGCTTTAGCTAGATTCTTTACATCCACTGGATTTCACAAGGTGACAACCTGGTTTGCTCAGGAGTCCCTAACGCATTAAACACCATGAATTACATTCATACACATGTCAAACACTATAGCTAGCTATAGTTTCTCCCATTCTTCCCTGCAGATCCCCTCAATCTCTGTCAGGTTGGATGGGGGGTGGGTGGGGGGGTGTCGCTGCACAGCTATTTTCAGGTCTCTCCAAAGATGTTCAGTCGGGTTCAAGTCCGGGCCACTCAAGGACATTCAGAGACTTGTCCCAAAGCCACTCCTTGTCTTAGCTGTGTGCTTAGGGTCATTCTCCTGTTGGAAGGTGCCAGTCTGAGGTCCTAACCTGCTCCATAGCGCTTTTTTATCAAGGAGTTCTCTGTACTTTGCTCTGTTCATCTTTCCATCGATCCTGACTAGTCCCACAGTCCCTGCCGCTGAAAAACACCGTAGGGATGGTTCGAGATTTCCTCCAGATGTGACACTTGGCATTCAGGCCAAAGAGTTCAATTTTGGTTTCATCAGCCCAGAGAATCTTGCTTCTCATGGTCGGAGTCTTTTAGGTGACTTTTGGCGAACTCTAAGCGGGCTGTCATTATTATTATTTTTTTAAATTGAACCTTTATTTAACTAGGCAAATCTGTTAAGAACAAATTCTTATTTGCAATGACTGCCTAGGAACATTGGGTTAACTGTCTTGCTCAGGGGCACAACGACAGATTTTTACATTGTCAGCTTGGAGATTCGATCTAGCAACCTTTCGGTTACTGGTCCAACGCTCTAACCACTAGGCTACCTGCCACCCCGTCGTGTGCCTTTTACTGAGGAGTGCCTTCCGACTGGCCACTCAACTATAAAGGCCTGATTGGTGGAGTGCTGCAGACATGGTTGTCCTTCTGGAAGGTTCTCACATCGCCACAGAGGAACTCTAGAGTTCTGTCAGAGAGACCATTGGGTTCTTGGTCACCTCCCTGACCAAGGCCCGTCTCCCACTGATTGCTCAGTTTGGCAGTGCGGCCTGATCTAGGAAGAGTCTTGGTGGTTCCAAACTTCTTCCCATTTAAGAATGATAGAGGCCTATGTGTCTTGGGGATTTTAAATGCTGCAGATATGTTTCGGTACCCTTCCTCAGATCTGTGTCTTGACACAATCCTGTCTTAAAGCTCATGGAATGGTTTTTGCTCTGACATGCACTGTCAGCTGTGGGACCTTGTATAGACAGGTATGTGCCTTTGCAAATCATGTCCAAATAATTGAATTTGCCATAGGTGGACTCCCAAGTTGTAGAAACATCTCAAGGATGATCAGTTGAAACCGGATGCACCTGAGCTCAATTTCGAGTCTCATAGCAAAGGGTCTGAATGCTTATTTAAATAAGGTATTTCAGTTTTTAAAAATGAAATTAGCAAATAATTCTTAACCTGTTTTTGCTTTGTCATTGTGTGTAGATTGAGAAATGTTTTATTTAATCCATTTTAGAATAAGGCTGTAATGTAACAATTTGGAAAAAGGAAAGGGGTCTGAATATATTCCGAATGCAGTGTAGCTTGATAAATATACATTTTCACAAGTTAACGTTGACAAAAATATGCATAATGGTTTGTTTCTACATTAACTAATATATTCCTCTTAACTACATTTTTTTTGCATGATTTGTTATGAAGTTGTAATTACTTACATTTGCTTCCATCCTAGTTTTTTTGGAAGCAACTCTCCAGCCTTGGGAGCTTCTTGGGAGTTTTGGGAACCTCTGTCTGTGACTCGATAGGAAGTCTGCATCTCTCTTCACTTTGTTTGGAAGGCCAACTGGAGGGCTGAAAAGGCACTACGCCTTGCCCAAAGTTGAATTTGGATGCCAATCTGATTTGATGGGGCTCACGGGATCGTGCAAAACTGAGGGGAGGGGGGGGGGGGGGGGTGTATTGGGATTGAACCTAGGACAGATTATTTTATGCTTTGATACATGCTTTGTCTTCCCCCTTTGTACCCCCTCCAACATTGGCAGTCCACTCAGGATTCTCTAGGTTACTACTGTATTTAACCTGTTGTCCCTCCACTACCACAGAACCACCTGAAGGATGTGCTGACTGCCGTGGTGTCCAGGAGGAAGGCCTACCGGCTGCGTGACGGACACTTCCCCTACGCATTCGGCAGTCATGTCACCCCACAGCCCTACTTGAAGAACAGCCTGGCTGCCTACCAAATCGTCACTGAATGGTAAGGAAGTCAGAGGTCAACGGTCTGCAGCTCTCCACTGTCATCTACCTCACATCAATTAGAAGAATGTTCAATTAAATATCTAACTATTTGTGTCAATGAATCGCAAAGAAACTGAAATGTAATTACAATGCTATTATTAGAAAATTACATCCGGGTAAGCAGCTGACTGTAGAATAAAGTGTTACCAATTGTTCTGTTCCAAGTAAACTTCCAGGGTCAACATTAAGGGCCATTTATAAACATCAGTAGTAGCTAGCTAAATGGTTGTTCAAACAGCATATTGTGCTGTATGTGCATGAAGCAGAAGTAGTAACAGTTAGGTGAGGCAGGAGAGCTGCCAGTACAGCACCCTGCAAAAAGGATCACTGGATATAGGTCCGTCAAATACCTATATTTTAAATTAACAAATGGCAAGGTGCAAAAAGGGCAACGTAGTGCATCATTTTTGCACCATTCTGTAAGGTTTTCTTAGAGAGAACTCCTTTGCGGTTTTGGGGGCCAGGCAGCATTTCCTTTTATATCAAATGTATTTATATAGCCCTTCGTACATCAGCTGATATCTCAAAGTGCTGTACAGAAACACAGCCTAAAACCCCAAACAGCAAGCAATGCAGGTGTTGAAGCACGTTGGCTAGGAAAAACTCCCTAGAAAGGTCAAAACCTAGGGAGAAACCTAGAGAGGAACCAGGCTATGAGGGGAGGCAAGTGCTCTTCTGGCTGTGCCGGGTGGAGATTATAACAGAACAAGGCCAAGATGTTCAAATGTTCATAAATGACCAGCATGGTCAAATAATAGGTCTGGGACAGGTAGCACGTCCGGTGAACAGGTCAGGATTCCATAGCCGCAGGAAGAACAGTTGAAACTGGAGCAGCAGCACAGCCAGGTGGACTGGGGAGTCATCATGCCAGGTAGTCCTGAGGCATGGTCCTAGGGCTCAGGTCCTCCGAGAAAAGAGAATTAGAGAGAGCATACTTAAATTCACACAGGACACCGGATAAGACAGGAGAAGTACTCCAGATATAACAAACTGACCCTAGACCCCCGACAAACTTCTGCAGCATAAATACTGGAGGCTGAAACAGGAGGGGTCAGGAGACACTGTTGCCCCATCCGATGATACCCCTGGCCAGGGCCAAACAGGAAGGATATAACCCCACCCACTTTGCCAATGCACAGCCCCCACACAACTAGAGGGATATCTTCAACCACCAACTTACCATCCTGAGACAAGGCCGAGTATAGCCCACAAAGATATCCACCACCGCACAACCCAAGGGGGTGCCAACCCATTACTAATAGATTACCTTTATGCTCTTGAATCAATGTCCGTACTGACCCGCTGTCTTTCTCCTTGTCCCCCAGCCCACCTCCCAGTGCGTCTCTCCCTGCGGGCCCACCCCCTCAGGTGTCACCAGACAATACTGAGCAGCAGGCTGCTCTCCTGTTGGCCTGTTCTGGTGACAGTCTCCCTGCGCCCCTCCCTCCTATCAGCATGTTTGATCTCTTGGAAGCGTTACAGGTGAGGAGATTGCAGCTTCAATTGGCTGTACCATGCCATGATATACAGTGGGGGGGGAGTATTTAGTCAGCCACCAATTGTGCAAGTTCTCCCACTTAAAAAGATGAGAGGCCTGTAATTTTCATCATAGGTACACTTCAACTATGACAGACAAAATGAGAAAAAAAATCCCCAAAATCACAATGTAGGATTTTTAATGAATTTATTTGCAAATTATGGTGGAAAATAAGTATTTGGTCACCAACAAACAAGCAAGATTTCTGGCTCTCACAGACCTGTAACTACTTCTTTAAGAGGCTCCTCTGTCTCCCACTCGTTACCTGTATTAATGGCACCTGTTTGAACTTGTTATCAGTATAAAAGACACCTGACACAACCTCAAAACAGTCACACTCCAAACTCCACTATGACCAAGACTAAAGAGCTGTCAAAGGACACCAGAAACAAAATTGTAGACCTGCACCAGGCTGGGAAGACTGAATCTGCAATAGGTAAGCAGCTTGGTTTGAAGAAATCAACTGTGGAAGCAATTATTAGGAAATTGAAGACATACAAGACTACTGATAATCTCCCTCGATCTGGGGCCCCACGCAAGATCTCACCCCGTGGGGTCAAAATGTTCACAAGAACGGTGAGCAAAAATCCCAGAACCACACGGGGGGACTTATTGAATGACCTGCAGAGAGCTGGGACCAAAGTAACAAAGCCTACCATCAGTAACACACTACGCCGCCAGAGACTCAAATCCTGCAGTGCCAGACGTGTCCCCCTGCTTAAGCCAGTACATGTCCAGGCCCGTCTGAAGTTTGCTAGAGAGCATTTGGATGATACAGAAGAAGATTGGGAGAATGTCAGATGAAACCAAAATGTAACTTTTTGGTAAAAACTCAGCTCATCGTGTTTGGAGGACACCCAAAGAACACCATGCCTACTGTGAAGAATGGGGGTGGAAACATCATGCTTTGGGGCTGTTTTTCTGCAAAGGGACCAGGACGACTGATCCGTGTAAAGCAAAGAATGAATGGGGCCATGTATCGTGAGATTTTGAGTGAAACCCTCCTTCCATCAGCAAGGGCATTGAAGATGAAACGTGGCTGGGTCTTTCAGCATGACAATGATCCCAAACACACCGCCCGGGCAACGAAGGAGTGGCTTCGTAAGAAGCATTTCAAGGTCCTGGAGTGGCCTAGCCAGTCTCCAGATCTCAACCCCATAGGAAACTTTGGAGGGAGTTGAAAGTCTGTGTTGCCCAGCAACAGCCCCAAAACATCACTGCTCTAGAGGAGATCTGCATGGAGGAATGGGCCAAAATACCAGCAACAGTGTGTGAAAGCCTTGTGAAGACTTACAGAAAACGTTTGACCTCCGTCATTGCCAACAAAGGCTATATAACAAAGTATTGAGAAACTTTTGTTATTGACCAAATACTTATTTTCCACCATAATTTGCAAATAAATTCATTAAAAATCCTACAATGTGATTTTCTGGAATTTTTTTCTCATTTTGTCTGTCATAGTTGAAGTGTACCTATGATGAAAATTACAGGCCCCTCATCTTTTTAAGTGGGAGAACTTGCACAATTGGTGGCTGACTAAATACTTTTTTGCCCCACTGTACCTATAGCCAAAAACATTGATATTCGAATTGATTTCCTTTTCACTTGCATTCAAACGAACTCATTCTGTCTAATCAAAAGGCAAAGCTGAACAGAAGTTATTTATGTAAATGTGTGAATCAAAAAATAAACAAACTACTTTATTGCTAATGTATATGCTTTTCCTTGATGTAGGTCCACCGGGGTGTGATGCCCTCTCACACCATGTATGCCCTGAACATGGAGCGTATCCTGTCCCGACTGTGGCACCCAAGTCACGAGGAGCTGGAGCAGGACCATGTGCACCGCCAACGCCATGCAGGGAAGGACGGCCTGCTTGTCAGCTGAGACACAGACGGTCAGGTGGACACGCAGACAGGTCGTGGTTGGGTAGGGCAGAGACAAATGGAGAGATGAACACAGTGTTGAAGCACCTATGTGGGTCCTATACCCTGCCTTGAAGCAGAGCGAGAGGGAGAGGATGATCTCTAAGACTGGATTAACACTCCACTAGGGAGTGCAACCAATTCACCACGCAACACAACTTTACACTAGTGTTAATAAGGTTTTAGAGTGTAAACCCAGCCTTCGATGCATATCGGTGTGGAAGACTCACAGACCTGTAATGTAGAGAAAGAAAGGAAGTCCAAGTGTTGTGGTATGGTCACAGACATGGCTTTTTAAGGCACTAACATGTCTACACACATGCACACACATCTCTCCCATAAGCCCTGACTGTTTTTTAAATGCACTGTTAACAAGTTTGGGTGCATTTCTGACCTTCGGGTGAGTTTATTTTGTTAGTTAATTTGTCAGTGTTACTTTTGTATTTCCCACACCTCTGTGAACAAATGTTGCTGCCCCTTTTATTTTGATATTGACATGCTCTTGCAGAATTATGCCTGAACTACACTTGGGTCCTTGTTTACTGTATTTTGTCACAGCGATGCATGCATCACAGTATGTATGCAAATGTGTATAAATGGTTTTGTATTTTTTTTTCACCAATTGTTTTTAATATCAGTCAAAAATGGCAAAATAAATCAAATCAATAAATACAAAATATATTACACTTCTGTTAACACAAGTTGTATTGAATACATTTTTTCCTATTACATGTTCATAATTTGCCCATTTTTAATCCTCAATTAAAATAGATTACTAAGTAATCTTCCATTGTAACTTATATTAATGAAATAGTGCATCTATTTCTATGGTGGAATAGAAATGTGTCATCTTTGGAAATAGGTGTGTAGAATGTTCCCCCTCATTACTCATGTGCACTTGAGCTCTGTAAAACACCCAGTGGTATGTCCAGAGACTGAAGTGGAAGTGTGACACCCCACTCCTGTTTTCTTCGGTTCAATTAACTAAGTAGGCCAGACACAACTGCTATAGAGCTTGTAGACCTAAAAAACGAATGATTTACCTCTGGTTGTTCAGCCTTGGGCAAAATTAATGGAGAAAGAATAGTTAGTCGGTTAACATGACCTTTATGAACTATGAAGCCTTATGTGAGTTCGGTTTTACATAAAAGCTTCAGTGTAAAAAAAAGCCACGTTATTATTATATTATTATTATAGCTGATGAAGATCTCATAGAACAAAATGTATAAGCTCCCCTAAACCTGTGTTTACCCCACCTTATTTTAAGCATTTATCCAAAAAAACTCACTTTTTAAGTAGGCTTTGTTCAACGAACCATAGCGGAGTTTCTGCCTACAAAAAAAATCAATTAATAATGCTCCCATTTTTTTTTAATGGTAAACGGCCTGCGTGAACTATCTTAATTTTCCCACCATCTTTGGTACGACTACTAGGTCTACTACCGACCAGCATTTTCAACAGAACACCGTATTTTAGGCACACTTTCGCGAATCCTACCTCTTTTCCTAACCTTAACCTGCTACGTTAATTCTCCTAACCTGCAACGAAAAAGTAACTTTGGTATCAAAGTGCCGTGAAAAGAGTGTCTCCAACACCCACCCGTCATAGACAAGGTAGCTGCTCACAAAGCTCTCTTGCCATATTTGGCTTGCTCGCTGCTCATTTCCTACACGATGTCGTCCAATCGTTTGTCGAGGAGTACTGTCCACTATCAAGCGATTACACTACACAGAAGTGACTCAATGGTCTGTCTGTCCATATTTCACTGTCAACAAACATTTCATTCACTGTTCATCCTAGGCTGAGCTATTGACCTATTTCCCTGTCAATAAAACGACATTGAAACCCCCATTCTGAATAATTATAACTGCGACAATATCCTTAATGAGAAGTTTTATTCCACGTTATATTTTGTCGTTTATACATACATTTCGCATAAAAGGCATAAAAACAGTTATGATAAAGTATTAATTCAGATCTAACATTTGTTATACCCCTTTCACAAAATGGTATTAATGTGTAAATGTTAAGAAAGTAAGGAAGTTGTATCAGTCCTAGTAGCCTAGCCTACACACACCTGTGAGTCAGTCCTTTCACAAGGTGTGTCAATAACGCAATGTCTCATATAGTGTTACATTGTACAACTTGTTGCTGGTGAGAACTCAGTGCTAGACTTGGACTATTTACATACTAGACAATTCATAGGACAACAGGAACTGGCACTGTTTGTTGGCTTTGGCCACCACTAGCCTAATTATTCCACGAATAAGTTTATATTGTCCCCACTCTGTCAGGCGCAAAGACGAAGTAATGTATCACGCCTCTAGGAGCTGCGTTTGGTCCCACAATGAAATGTCTCTCGCTCAAAGCGCAGTATTTGGCCGTTCAGAACGCCTGGAGCTGCTGCGTCAATATGAGTTGGCACCCGCTGTTAACGTGGTCCATGACCTTCTGTTTGAGCAGTGCCAGTTCGTCCCGGAGCACGTTGGCAGAGGAGACCAACTCTGTGTGTTGGGTCTTCAAGTTTTTCACCCTGTCCTCCAGCCTCGAGATCCTCTCCAGCTTCCTTTTCCGGCATTTGGACGCGGCCACCCTGTTTCTCAAGCGCTTTCTCTCGGCTTTTATCCGCTCCTGGCTCTCCATGTCGATAGGAGATAGCGGAGGGGTATCGCCGCTCATCTCGGGCACCGTCTGGGGCTCCTCTTTGAATGACTGTAGCCGAGCATGCTGTAGCCGTGGATGCTGGGGTGGCCGCTGGGGCTCGACGTGGGTTTGGGACGGGACGGCCGTGTAACTAGCGGAGGAGTGTCGGTCGCCGTTAAGTGCCGACGCAGAGCTGACAGCCCGACTGAAAGTGCCCAAGTTTGTGTATTCAGGTGGGTCGGGGCGCACGGTGCAGCTGTAGGGTATAGGACTGTCCGACACAGTAGATGAGGGTGCCATGTTGTTGGCAGCATTGGCTTGAGCGTCAGAGCTGCCATTGGGCATATGCTGTTGATAATGAAGCTCCGCGAGCGCCTTTACGAATCCCTCGGCAAAACCCTCTTGCTCGTCGGTGATGTTCTTGGGACAGAGGAACTGAGTTGGGGTCGGAGTCGTCAGCCCATTGCAGGACTGGATGATAAGCCTTTCCAATTCAGGGGAAGCCAGTTTTAATAATCCCACATCGGGGGATGTCAGGATGTCGATAGCTTTCGCCCGCAGATGAGGTTTAAACATTTTAGGGTCGTTGAGGTTCAGTGTCATGCTCTGCTTCAGGGTTTTCGGGTTAAACCCATGATATCCGCCCACTGCGCCTTGCTGACCATTTATAGATTCGTCATATAATGTAGCTTCCATCTTGGTGGGCATCAATTGACGGGCCTTTATCGCGAATATAATAGCTGGAATAAAAATCCAAACATCAAAGGTCGAAATTACAATAAACAATATGGAGTGATAAATTGCAATCTGATGTCCCCAATCTTTTTACAGTCCTCGGACAAGTAGTTTTCGAATTTCAACTCGGAGGACAACTCCTGATGTCCGATGTGGAAACTTTTCTTGAGACTTTATAAAATAATAGTATCAAACAAACAAAATAACTTTACTTCCTCAATCGATAGGCGTCTTTGTTTCAATTAGGATTGAAAAAATATTCGATTCGCCTATTGAAATAAGGTTTTTCTTCTTTAAGCAGATACGGTGTCTGACTCGACACAATGTAGTTTCTACCACTTCCAACGTGGAGACGAACTTTATCCACTTCTAAGCTGCTGCTATACTGAAAATAACAATGATGTCATGTATGAGGCTTCCTATTGGTTTGAGATGATGTGATGGGCGTTACTTTTTTAATGACATGCATGTTGCGTTGACAACCAGCCATGTTCCCGCCTCCCGCAAAGGCTGATGGGATTAGGTAATGCAGTAAAAGGAACGTTGTCCTCTGGGATTACGTTTTTATTTTGAATATCTTTTTACCCGCTTTATTTTGTGACCCAATCTCAGTCAGGTTGACCAGATTACCTTTTAAAATCAGCTTTCACAATATTTGCTTTCTTTCTTCTGCTCTTTGACTTTGTGGGTGAAAGCATTGAAATGTGATATACTTCTGGTGCGTGTGACAGCGTGATGGTGGGCAGGGGGGTTGTTTTGTTTTTCAGGTGATACGTTATGAAGGGGAATGATCATGTTCAAGTAAATATCAAATAGAACATTGTGCCTCACATTTTAAGGGGTGTTTGGTGTACAGAGTATAGGTATAACAAATAAGCAACTGTATCAAAAATGTGTTCCTTCCTACACTGTAATTACACAGTTACTACCATGGAACTACATAGTCGAGGTATTACCATTACTGAATGTAAAGTGGAGCCAACTCTGTATCTTTATATTTCATGAAATATTTCCCCAAATATGTGTAGTCTATGGTTTATTATATTTACGATTTTCATGTGCAGTATGTGGAGAAAGTCCTTCCAATTCCAGTAGAGCTCACTGGGCTTCAAAGAGGTGCTCCTCAGTCTCAAGCAAACTGTCTGACTGATAGTGTTGGTATTGTGTCTCTGCTCTGGCCTTGCCGTGAGCTTTAACTCTGTCTGCTCACTCCTTGCAATATTCAACACATTCTATTTAACCCTGACTATAAATAAGTGGACAGTCTTCAGCCATAGGCCACAAACTGAGGTTAACCCTGAAGTGACATGCTTGCCCTCAGGTTGCCTTGACGGCACAACAACCACCACCATTTGGAGGTATTTGACACCTTCACTTGGAATTCCAGATTGGGATATTTAGGAAAGTCTGTTCCTCCTGTCACAATAATGATACTAACAACAAATGGGTTCAATGACAACGTTCCAATCCCACAAACATGTACACAGTCACAGGGACACACCAGATGAACACAGGCCAAAAAACAAAAACATGTGCGCATGCTCTCTCTCTTTCTCTCTCTCTCGCCCTCCCTCCCTCACACACTCATGCATTCTCTGTATGAAGCTAGTAGTACTTGAGACAAGTTTCACAGCAGTCCCTCAGCAGCAGCTCCCTATAGAAGATAAAAGAGGTTTACACATTTCCCCCAGCACGCACCTGTGTTTATAACTGTTGCGGGGAATTTTCCTATCAACCTACCGCTGACCCGGCCATACTTCCTGTTTCTCTGTCCCTGTTTCCTGTCCAGTGGCCTGATGGGTAACCTCTAGATAACATCACCTTCCTCCCCTGGCTCAGCCAGCTGCTTCCACTGCATGGAGGTTTCTAATCAAGAGTTTAGTTTAGAACCCGGCCCAGCTGCTACAAGCTGTCCTTTGTTGTAGCGATGGACCCTCAGTACATGAAAACACTCTTCCTTTCTGTGCTCTGCTCAGGCCAAAATGTGGAGAGTTCACTTAGCATGTGTTGATCATAAATAGAGGAAAGTTAGATTACTCACTCACCAGTGTGTGTGTTAAACATGTCTACAGTGTTTGTTAAGGACCATATGTTTATTCCTGTCCTGCTGCTCTGTTTCTCTGTCCTCTCCTTCCTCTATTCTCCCTCTCTAATAAAATAGGGGTTTCTTGATATCCTCACTTTAGAAATTAAACTAAAATTGTAAATCTGATTTAGTGGGCTAGTGTAAATTCAGATTTGTGTGTGTACAATGACGAGCTGCCAGTGTTACAAACTCAGTTGAACAAACCAAAGAGATCCCCCGCTGCCTGGCCTGCTATGCGAGACCATAACGACTTACCATTTTTGGTCACTAACGCGTTCCGTTGGAAATCAAAGTACATTTCGCTAATCATCAAAGAGTGATTTCGTGGAAGTTGTCGACATAAATTGTGATCTTCGAGGTCAGGTAATGTATAGAGCAAGTTGTTAAAGTTTCGTGTCGGGTTGACCCTGTTTAAATCAAATGTTTAGGGAGTCGCTTTTTACACCATGAATTGTCAAATGTACCAGACTGAACCGAGACCGGAATGAAATATAACAAATTGATTCCAAAAATGTAAAAGCAACATTGTATCACTTCAACGATCACTCACGCATAGTGCAACACTTTAAGTACTTTCACACTCTATCAACAGGAAAGCGACATGATCCCGTTGCTAGTGAATATCTATCTATACTGTTTTATGCGTAGTACACTATTTCCAGGGTTGGGGAGTAACGAATTACATGTAATCCGTTATATGTAAAGGATTACAAAACCGGTAACTAATCCGTTACATTTCCAGCAAACATATTGTAATCAGGTTACAGACACTTTTGAAAAACGAGGATTACTTCGAGGATTACATTTAAATTCAGAAAGGATGTTTGCGGGAATAAAATCTGACACTTCTCTGTTTTCCCAATGACATTCAAATCAGCGTTGAAAAAAAGGCGCAAATGTACATTTGTTCCAGTTGAGCGAGTCTGACCACAAGTCAGAGACCACTATGATGACACACCAAATGGGTTTGATGGATCGCGGGAAAAGAGCAGGAAAAGGTTTTTGTAGAATACAGTCCAAATTATGTCTTCCAATGGTGCAACTGCTGTCGGCATCCAAAGATGATCCAATTTGAATAAACGCTTTGAGGGAAGGTTGACAGCAGTGGTTTGGCCTCGGCGATACGGATGCCACTTATTATTGATATCTACATAGTGCATTGATGTGAATCCTGCTCGCTCATTTAGTCATGCAATAAAATGCAAAATAATTACTTAAAAATCATACAATGCGATTTTCTGGATTTTTGTTTTCCTACTTACATTCTTTGTAAGTAGGAAAACCTGCAAATTTGGTAGTGTATCAAATAATTGTTCTCCCCACTGTACATACAGTACCAGTCAAAAGATTGGACACACCTACTCATTAAAGAGTTTTTCTTTATTTTTACTGTTTTCTACATTGTCGAATAATAGTGAAGCCATCAAGACTATGGAATAACACATATGGAATCATGTAGTAACCAAAAAAGTGTTAGCAAATCAAAATGTATTTTAGGTTCTTCAAAGTAGCCACCTTTTGCCTTGATAACAGCTTTGAACACGCTTGGCATTCTCTCAACCAGCTTCACCTGGAGTGCTTTTCCAACAGTCTTGAAGGAGTTCCCACATATGCTGAGCACTTGTTGGCTGCATTTCCTTCACTCTGTGGTCCAACTCATCCCAAACCATCGCAATTGTGTTGAGGTCAGGTGATTGTGGAGGCCAGGTCATCTGATGCAGCACTCCATCACTCTCCTTCTTGGTCAAATAGCCCTTACACAGCCTGGAGGTGTGTTGGGTCGTTGTCCTGTTGAAAAACAACTGATAGTCCCACTAAGCGCAAACCAGATGGAATGGCGTATCGCTGCAGAATGCTGTGGTAGCCATGCTGGTAAAGTGTGCAAGTCCTATTCTTGAAGATCAAGGAATATAACATTTATTGGGATGACTGGAATTCTGATAGACTTTGTTTTTTTTAAATGTAAAGATATAATTTAATCGTATTATTATATGTAGTAGAAAGCGATGGGTTAGAAGAAGCCTACATAACCAACCCATAAAGTTAAATTGAACATCCATATATGGCCAGCTATGTAAACTTTAACATTGATTTATCCTGGAATAGATTTCATTCAGTTGGTAACATTCATTTTTGTCTCCTTTTTTAATTAAGTTAAAAACAAATTCTTATCTAGGAACAGTGTTGCCCTGCCCTGCCTGTTCAGGAGCAGAACGACAGATTTGTACCTTGTCAGCTCGGGGATTTGAACTTGAAACCTTCCGGTTACTAGTCCAAGGCTCTAAACACTAGGCTATCCTGCCGCATTCTTCTAATGCCTCTTAAGGGGAAAGTAATCCAAAAGTAACGGAATGTAATTAGATTACATTACTGATTTTGGGTAATCCAAAAGTGACATTACTGTTTACAATTTTGGACATGTAACTGTAACGGATTACATTTAGAAAGTAACCTACCCAACCCGGACTATTTCTTATATCTTTAAAAAAAAATAAACACAATAGGTTTGTATGTTTTAATTTAATATTTTAGACCATAACCCATATGCATGTCTAAAAACAGATCCCTAGACATGCCATAAAAACCTTCTTCACCAGTCATCTATTTTTAATGATTCCGCTCTCTCTGTCCTGCAGGTGTTTTACATGGCTGGGTCGGACCCAGTAGAGTGGTACTATGTGGGGGTGGACGTGGGGACAGCCAGTGTGAGGGCTGCTCTAGTCACCAGGGAGGGCCAAGTAAAGACCACTGCAGAGGAGATGGTCACTATCTGGAAACCTCACTCAGACCATTATGTCCAGTCATCCACTGACATTTGGGCTAAGTGCTGTAGCACAGTCCGGGTAGGTGTTAGAGACTGTGTTCAGGTGTGAATAAAGTGCTCTGCAAAGTGATGTACTCTCTTGGAATTTCTTTAATTATTGGCGTAGATTAGTATGATGTCTAACTCCAAGACCTTTTTGAATACTTTTTGAAGTTTTGCAACATTTTCGCACATTTAGCAGCAATACAAAACATAAACATCAACATGTAACCAACACCATATTCCTATGACAGAAAGTGACCCAGGGAGTGCAGAGGAATCGGGTCAGAGGGGTGGGTTTTGATGCCACCTGTTCCCTAGTGGTCCTGGACCAGAACTTTAAGCCTGTAGCTGTCAACCAGGATGGTGAGTAAGGGAATGATTCAAAATAGATTTATTACAGTTTTATTGGGTCCAACGTTTCAACTACGTATTTGTCAAAATGTTTCCTCCCCTCCCTGTTGCTCTGTGTGTAGGTGAGGCTGAGAGGAACGTGGTGATGTGGATGGACCATCGCGCTGCAGAGCAGGCTGCACGCATCACCAGCACTGGCCACAGGGTCCTGAGCAGGGTGGGAGGGGTAATGTCACCAGAGATGCAGCCCCCCAAGCTGCTCTGGCTGAAAGAGGTTAGAGGTCACCCACTATAAGTCAACAGACAGTTTTATTGTTGGACACCGCTGATTGGCTAGTGCTGAGGTTTATTGCCCTGGTTTTATGTAATTTTCCCCTTACCCATAATTCTTTGGTCAGAACCTGAGAGCGACATGCTGGAAGGACGCTGCCCACTTTCTGGACCTCCCTGACTTCCTGTCCTGGAAAGCCACAGCTTCTCTGGCCAGGTGAGCTTTAGAACAGAAGGAGAGGGTGTGTGTGTGTGTGTGTGTGTGTGTGTGTGTGTGTGTGTGTGTGTGTGTGTGTGTGTGTGTGTGTATGTGTGTGTGTGTGTGTGTGTGTGTGTGTGTGTGTGTGTGTGTGTGTGTGTGTGTGTGTGTGTGTGTGTGTGTGTGTGTGTGTGTGTGTGTGTGCGAGCGCGTGTGTTACCTGCATTGGCACTGATGAGCTGCAGGACAAGGGGCCTGCGGGTGACGATCCCAGAGCCTCGGGGAAGGAAGTCCCTGCAGACAGACAGCCAATCAAGACAACAACACAAAGAAATAGCTAGGGCTGTGATGATTATGGACGTTTGGGAAACAATTATTTATCACGCAAATAGCCTCAGTTATTATAATAATTGTCTTTTTTTTATGTTTTAAGCTGGTAACGCATCATAATGCATATTTGGAAATGAGCTAAAACTTCACTAGTGAATACAACTACAACCTCACCTAATGAAAACAACTACAACCTCCCCTAATGAAAACAACTACAACCTCCCCTAATGAAAACAACTACAACCTCCCCTAATGAAAACAACTACAACCTGTTTGTGTATCTTGACCAGTCCCAGTGTGTGTATCAGACAGATTCTCCCTTATCCTTCAGGTCCTTATGTACTGTGGTCTGTAAGTGGACCTATTGTCCCACAGAAAAATGGGACACTAGCTTCTGGACAGCCATTGGTTTGGAGGACTTACTGGAAAACGACCATTCCAAAATAGGTGAGCAGAGGGAACCGGTTTTCAACATCAAGGGAGGTTTCCTGGATAAATTAAAGATAAATAAGAAATATCAAACTCAGCACTAGTTGGTTTTGATTTCTCAATGGGAGTACCTACCTGTGGTTGCTCTCTGCAGCCAATGTGTGTTTCTCCAAACCAACCTAGGCAGTGTGACCTGCTGTCCAGGGAGCCCAGTGGGAGAAGGCCTTACTCAAGAAGCTGCAGCCGAACTGGGGCTGGACACGGGCACTGCAGTGGGAGCCTCCCTCATCGATGCCCACGCTGGAGGCCTAGGTAGACACTCATTCCAAGGGCCTCCTGTTTTTTTGTTTTTAGTCACAAAATTGTTTTTGCGAATATTGCTTCATATTGCCGTGCTTCATATTGCCGCTAACAATTTATAGATGAGAATATAATAAAAATATAGATTACAACTGAAGATGTTTTTGTGAGCAGCTCAGTTTGTTTGAGTTTATTATCATCACCTGGATGAGTCACCTAACCAGACCTTGGTCATCTGGTTTCGTTTAGGCAGTTAAACTGCTCATGAACTTCGACTTTTGACTCCTGCTGGGACCTCTGCTGATTACAATTGCATGGGGTCAAACGTGAAAGTCTAAAGCACTCCGTGCTGTTCTAAACCTTTGTACATGTCAGACATGTACATGCACTCTGCTCCTTCACCTCTGTGTGCCTCCTCTTCCCCACCTCCTCCCACATTTAAAACTAGAACCAGCTTGGCAAACATTATCCCAGCAGTAAATGTCAACACTATATTCCACCGTGGAGGTTACAGACCCACTTCAAAGAGTGAAGATACTGATTTAACAATCCTCCATTTTGTGGCCCAGTCTCCCCATTGGCTATTATAAAACCCATGTTTTGGAATCATAAAGGATGTTTTATTCTGCTTGTCAAACAAATGTGTTCTTAGTGATAAAAAGAGAATGAGTAGAAGCCTTGTGCACAGCTTCCAACGGGTAGGTTGTGGCAGGAACAATTTAGAATCATTTTTTATTTTGTTTTTATACATGTGTTTTGGGAATTCTCAGTGAACTTTGCAAAAGGTCAAAACGTAGTGGAAATGTCAAGTAGGCAGGGGAATGAGAAATATAAAGAAATCCACAACATACTGTACTTGATGTAAATGTACAAATGTTCTTGGTACATGACCTACCCACATTTTTAACCATGTAA
Source organism: Oncorhynchus gorbuscha (assembly GCF_021184085.1). Classification (NCBI taxonomy): domain Eukaryota; kingdom Metazoa; phylum Chordata; class Actinopteri; order Salmoniformes; family Salmonidae; genus Oncorhynchus; species Oncorhynchus gorbuscha. Next base: position 31,707,948 of record NC_060194.1, on the reverse strand, counting down.
ATAATGAGAATATGGTGTGTTTTGTGGTTTCAGGTGTGATTGGTGCAGACGTGAGGGGGTTCTCCCTGCCCTGTGAGGACCAGCCAATCACGTCGCGCATGGCCATGATCTGTGGAACATCTTCCTGTCACATGGCGGTGAGTTGGTTAGACTTAAACAGCTCCTGTTGTCATATAATATAATATGTGCCACTTAGCAAATTTGATCTAAAGTGACTTATAGAACATTGCCAGTGACAAACATATTCAATATGTGGGGCCCATGCAGGAATCCAACCCACAACCCAGGTTGCATCTTAGCCAAGTATGTTTATCTAGCATGGCGAATAGTATTGCAATGCCATTGGTCAGCAGTCCTTCCTGGTGACCAATCATGAGGGGTAGACCCTGACCTGCTGCAACCTCTTGAATCCTTCAGCTGGAGTCGTGTCATGAGTTTTTAACATCTAGCTCTAGTAGGGGGAGGTGAGGGGGCCTGATGCTATGTTGAAGCCTCTATGTGTTATTCTGTTGTGTGTTCCATGTGTTCAGATCAGCCAGGGGCCCCTGTTTGTACCGGGTGTGTGGGGACCGTACCTGTCCGGCATGGTGCCTGAGTTGTGGCTCAACGAGGGAGGACAGAGTGCTACTGGAAGACTGGTTAGTTCAGCTCTGCTCCCCTGGGTCCTACTCTACTAGACCAGGCCTATTCAACTACTGGTCTATGGCCCTGCAGAACTACTGCTTTTTCTTCTCTACCCAGTAGTTAATTGATCAATTCATGTCACCTATTGGGCCAAGAACCCATACACCTGGTGTCTCAGTCTGTAATTGTGACTTTGTCCATGTGTGAACTGTGACCTGAAGTAATCTGCTACATATGCATTATACACTGAGAACTGTCTGACACAGTATGCCTCGATGACTAGCGTTGCTCAAATCACATCCACAAAACCATGTCTCTTTTTTTTCTTTTTCTCCGACCTCAGATTGACCATGTGGTGAAAGGTCATGTAGCCTACCCCCAGCTACAGGAGCAGGCGGTGAAAGGGTCAGCTATTTACAGCATATCCTTTGAAACTACAACATACATTTCACATGGAATAGTACAGAATACACACTTAACATGAACCGCATACTCTATCCAGATATGTAGGCCCAGAATGCTTAGAATCCATATGAACCCACTTACCTACTAAGAGCACGGTGTAACTGTTTGTTATCACCTGTCCTGGCATGTCAATTGACAAACGTCTTGGGCAATGGGAAAACCAGTGTTTCTCGCTCGTAAACATTTTTACATTTTTGTGCCATCTTCTGTTGCGAGAAAATGATTGATTTACTATTGCTCGAAGACATTACATTGTTCCAATAGCAGCTGAGAAGTCAATTACTTGATACACTTTACAAAATAAATTCCCAATGAGAAACCACCTTTCTACACAAAGAATTGTCAATCAGCAACATAATACAAAGTAGGTTTCAAAAAGTGTAACATATCACCTATATTTCCCTGCAGTGGGGAGCATATCTACAGTTACCTAAACAGACACCTGTCCTCCATGGCTAAAGACCTGGGGGCTCCCTTGGAGATGCTGGCCTCCAGCCTCCACGTCTGGCCAGACTTTCATGGCAACCGCTCCCCCCTGGCAGACCCCACTCTGAGGGGCGCGGTGAGGAGAGACCACCTCTGGTTCAGGGCTCTGATAGACTGCTCCCAGATCTGTTTATGCTATCTTGCCTAGTCTTATCATCATCGGGCAACACATTGTTCTGGTACTGGTAATACCTGGAACCCCTACACATTGATCTGGTACTGCTAATACCTGTATATAGATAGCCTCATTCTTGTGAAAACATTTTTTTTCAACTCTGCGTCGTTGGGAAGGGCTTGTAAGCAAGTATTTCACGGTAAAGACTACACCCTTTGACAAATACTTTTTATTTTTGATTAGTATTTGATTTGAAGACAGCACAAACCGATCTGGGACCAGGCTAGGTCTCTGACCCTCTAGGCTCAGAAATCATTCAGAAACAAATGTCATGACTATATAAAAGCCAATGAAGGGTTTTATTCCAAAGTGTCAAAATGCCAGACCTGTATGACTGCTTATAAATCATTTGTGAAGAAGCTTCATGAATGCCCAACAAAGCTTTTCTAAGTGGTACTGAAGGTGCTCTGTGTGTGTACAGGTGGTTGGGCTGCCATTGTCCCAGACCCTGGATGACCTGGCCCTGCTTTACCTTGCTACTGTACAGGCACTGGCTGTGAGTGTCACTATTAATAATCCATAGCGCTTTTCTGAAACCCCAAAAGCTTGAATACTACATTTTAATATAAACATGTCACACATTACTTGAAATATGTACCTAGATTATCCTATCCTAAATGATTGTGTGTGGTTATGATAGCCAGAGGAGTATGTCCTCCCTGTAAATTGTAAAAAGGGCTTTATAAACAAATTAGATTGATTGGTTATATATCGTAACAATCCCCTCCTGCCTCTCTCCTTTCAGCTGGGCACCCAGCATATCCTAGAGGCCATGACACAGGCAGGACATGACATCACAACCCTCTTCCTGTGTGGGGGGTTGAGTAAGAATCCTCTCTATGTGCAGATACACGCCAATGCCACAGGTGGGTGATGGAGGATGATCTAGTTTGTGTCCAGCAGCTGTAAAACATGTGAAACGGGAAGTACTACCTAACCTGAACTCGAGAAACACCCCCACTGAAAACTAACCTAGATTATTTCAGTTGAGGTTCTGAATTATTATTTAGAAGTGTATATTTCTCATTATGAAGAGAGTGAGTAAACACTCCTATTAATTCCCTATTTGTAAAATAACTTGAGTGCTTATTAAGGGATGTAACAATACTGCGTGTTGTCTCCTCAGGGTTGCCCTTGGTACTTCCTGCCCAGACAGAGGCTGTGTTGGTGGGAGCAGCAGTCCTAGGTGCCTGTGCTTCCCATGATTATAGCTCCATACTGGTGAGCGCAGAACACACACATACACAATAAACACAGCATTATAGTATATTGAGTTGGACATCATAGCAGCTCATTCCTGACTCCATACTACCATCTACTGGAGAGGAACTAAGGTAAAGGAGAAATGCACAGATTCCCTTGCCGTGTCTCACGGAGGAGACTTGTGCAAAGTCTGGTGAGATGACATGGAGGTGGCTAGATAGCTATCGAAAGAGAGGGCTCTGGGGGTGTCGCTCTGTGGCATTCAGCAGCATACCACTGAACACCGGGTAGTGGCCCACCCCATAAGCCAGACGTGCTAAAAATATGAATGTGTGTTATTGTTTGCACAGGGTCACATCTGTCCCCTCATTTGGAGTCATAACTGCTCATGCAGTTGGTGCTGTCTGAGGATTTGAGCTAGGGATGACAGACTAGGGATGAGGGACTAGGGATGACAGGGCAGTGTGAACTATAGATCTTATACAGAAGGATAACTATAAGGCCAGGAAGGAGAATTGTACTGCCTACGTACTGTATGTCACAAACTTCATAGACAGTTGAGCCTTCCCTTTTCAAAGCAGGTGATGGGCTGTTCTCGACCTCACCTCTCCAGATCAAAACTCAATGTGTATGATTTATGGATCACTGCTTGGTTTATGAATGCATGTTTTAGGAGGCGATGGAGAAAATGGCCAAAGTGGGAAAAGTTGTTCAGCCTGACCACGAGCTCTGGAGGTGAGATGAGAGACTGGCCTGCATCAGTGTTGGGTTTCATTGGTCAAACATCTGTGGGTTGTGCTGGAGGCATGTGCTGGGTACAATGATGAATTAACATTAATGTTGGAAACATCACTACTGATATATGAAAGTATATTTGTCATCAATTTTGCTCTAATGATGTCATTCTAATAATGTTTTTCTAATGTTCTAGTATCTGACTAGAGGAACTGTTCTCTCTCTTAGCTTTTACAGGAAGAAGTACTCTGTGTTCCTGCGCCTCCATGTCCACCAGAGGGAGTACATGGCCCTTATGAATGACTGACTGAGAACCAAGAGGTGCCACTGTCCAACCTGTTGAAATAGCAGACAGTAATCCCAACACCGAGGTTGGATTAGACTGAATGTAATATCAAGTAGAGACTGTGGATATGACTATGATATCAAACACCCCAAATGAGTTGATTCCAAAAATCAGCTGGACCCAGATACCCAATACACCTATTAGGTGAAAAGAGTGAACTCAAACGTGATTTATCAAATGCAAAATGGTGGTGACACCATCCATCTCGAGTTGACGCATGCGGGAAGATGTAGGAAATGAATGCAATTTCCCAGTATTTAAGATGTGAAGTCCTGGCCTGAAAATCTAATATGGCCTACAGTACTATCCACAGGACACTGATAAGAGTTAAAAATGCACTGACAGAAAGTCAACCTGTGAAAAGCAATAAAACAGTCATCTTGAAATATTATGCAAGTTTATAAGAATTTGAAATTGTGCCCATAGTCACTTTTTCACACCTAGGTCTATTTGCTATCATGAATCCCTCTCTCATGTCCTCTCTTTGACCTCTCTATCACACACATTATTTCTCTGATCTCCTCTTATCACATCTCTAACCTCTGATCTCATCTCTAACGTCTCTGTCTCCTGCTGTCCAAGCAGGCCGTAGAGGAATGTGTGTTCCTATTCCCTGTGCTGTACAGGATCAAAGACCATAGTGTCCTCTGATGTTCTCCTGGTGACACAGAGGAATGCTCAAATCGCACACAGCTGAGTTATCGGGACTGGTTCATGTCCAGACCCAATGGCAGATCATCCTACACCAACCAGACCTGTATTTGATTTCTGTCCCGCTATGTTACATATAGTGGGGCAAAAAAGTATTTAGTCGGCCACCAATTGTGCAAGTTCTCCCACTTAAAAAGATAAGAGAGGCCTGTAATTTTCATCTTAGGTACACTTCAACTATGACAGACAAAATGAGAGAAAAACATTCAGAAAATCACATTGTAGGATTTTTAATGAATTTATTTGCAAATTATGGTGTCGGGTTACGGTTGCTTTATTGACTGCAATAAGTAACACTGAAGTGAAACTAAAGGCTGTGTTGCTGTTGAAGGCGTTTTATTAATCGTCTCACTATGATAAGTAAGGCAGCACACCTTTCCAAAGTATTTAATACATCTTCAACCTGACAACTGCACATTCAACTCAATAAATTGAGTTGTCTGCTATGCGTCTTTGAACATGCTACTACAACAAATGCAACACGTCCTGACACCATATTATCAGCAAAATGCTACCAGTCAATCTGTGATATGACCAGCATTTCATCATCCTAAAGAGAATGGTAATCCCTTTCATTGTCCTCATCATCTCCCTCTGTGGTTGTGTGGGAGGCTGTGTGACTATAGGTGTGATCCTCTGCTGCCCCTCATGGCTGAGGCGTGTAGCGCAGGTACTTCCTTTCTGAGGGTAGCTCTTTGGTGTAGACCCCTGCAGGGAACATGGCTGCTGCCTCTTCCTCTGGGATATTTGGAGGAACCATCACGCGCTCGCCAGGCTGGACAGAGAGAGGGAATGAGAAGGGGAGTTAGCAGAGAAAATAGAAATGGGCATAAGTGGCATGCCAATTGACATTGGACTGACAATGGATTCTAAGTGTTTGGAGATGTGATGAATGATGATGTTAACTGACTGTCTATTGGGTCACTCAAGCTTCCATTTATATTTGATTGATAATACTTCCTGAAGGATGCTGCAAATTCCACTGTCAGGCTATAGAGCTTGATATGGATTGGCTGACTGACCTGCCAATCAGCAGGGGTGGCCACCCGGTTCTTTGCTGTGAGCTGCAGGGAGTCGACCACTCTCAGGATCTCATCAAAGTTACGCCCTGTTGTGGCAGGGTAGAGCAGGGACAGCTTCAGCTTCTTGTCTTGGCCAATCACAAAAACCTGAGACATAAAAACATGTCACACTTTGGTGGGATGGCATTAGGCAGGTAGGGGCTGAGCATTGGTGGAAAAAATACCCAACTGTCATACTTGAGTAAAAGTATAAATACCTTAATAGAAAGTTACTCAAGTAAAAGTCACCCAGTAAAATACTACTTGAGTAAAAGTCTAAAAGTATTTGGTTCTAAATATACTTAAGTATCAAAAGTAAAAGTATAAATAATTTAAAATTCCTTATTAAGCAAAGCAGATGGCACCATTTTCTTGTTTTTAAAATGCATAATTTACGAACGATGCATTTATATGTAGTGAGTCTGCCAGATCAGACCATAGGGATGACCACTTGCGTGACTTGGACCATTTTCCTGTCCTGCTAAGCATTCATCATATAACAAGTACTTTTGGGTGTCGGGGAAAATGTATGGAGTAAAGAATGTATTATTTTCTTTAGGAATGTAGTGAAGTAAAAGTAAAAGTAGTCAAAAAATATAAATAGTAAAGAACAGATACCGCCAAAAACTACTTAAGTAGTACTTTCAAGTATTTTTTACCTAAGTACTTTACACCACTGGGGATGCATTTACTCACATGGCAAATGGTTAGCGGGCGAGAGAAAGTGTGTGTGTGTGACAGAGTGAGAGAGTGTAGCAGATAAGGGCTGTGATCACGAACAGGCAGCCATCATGCGGTGATATCACCCTCACTGATTCATATAAAAAGATGACATCATGCAGCAAGGTGCTGAGGTAATGAGTGTTTTTGACAGACGGGGTGGTGGGGGGAGGGGTAGTTAACTCATACTAGCCAGTGAAGGTAGGCTGCTTGCATCAGCATGAATAAGTCATGTTTATGGAAGATAGAGCACCAGAAAGAGGAGGACGATCTCATGGTGGGCAATGACTTACAGAAACAGAAACGGTAGAGATACTGACAGGAAGAAAGGGAGAGAAAATGTGGCTTGAAGTGTGCGTTTTTTGTTTGTCTGTACCTGTGTACATGTGTGTGCATGCATGTTTCGACACTCACACAGCGGGCAGTGAGGGGCATGCCGTCCTTGTCCTTCTCATCTGGGTCCAGCATGCCCAGGGCCACTGCCAGCTCCCTCTGATTGTCTGCTATGATGGGGAAGGGGAACACACAGCCAGACTCCTCATTGTTGTAGGCCAAGATGTCCTACAGGACCACAGCACATCCGTCCATTACTATACACTGGCCATTGGTTGACACACTCACAACTGGGTGTCCCAAATGGCACCCTATTTCCTTTTGACCTGGTCAAAAGTAGTGCATTATAAAGGGGTGCCATTTGGGAACAGCCTATACCTTGGTCCAGCCACGGTGGTCCTCCAGACTGTCAATGGACAGGGCGATCATCTTCACGTTGCGCCTGCTGAACTCTTCGCTGAGTTTGGCTGCTCGGCCCAGCTCTGTGGTGCAGACAGGGGTGTAGTCACGGGGGTGGGAGAACAGGATACCCCAGCTACAGAGAGAGGGGGGCGGGAGTGATGGACAGAGGGAGAAAGAGGAAGATACAGAGAGAGAGGGGGCGGGAGTGATGGATAGAGGGAGAGAGAGAAAGATACAGAGAGAGAGGGGGAATGATGGACAGAGGGAGAGAGAGGAAGATACAGAGAGATGGACAGAGGGAGAGAGAGGAAGATACAGAGAGAGAGGGGGGAGTGATGGACAGAGGAAGAGAGAGGAGGAGTGATGGACAGAGGAAGAGAGGTGGGGAGTGATGGACCATAGGGAGAGAGAGGAAGATACAGAGAGAGAGGGGGGAGTGATGGACAGAGGGAGAGAGGGGAAGATACAGAGGGAGAGGGGGGAGTGATGGACAGAGGAAGATACAAGGGAGGGGGGAGTGATGGACAGAGGAAGATACAGAGGGAGGGGGAGTGATGGACAGAGGAAGATACAGAGGGAGGGGGAGTGATGGACAGAGGAAGATACAGAGGGAGGGGGGGGAGATGGACAGAGGGAGAGAGGAAGATACAGAGGGAGGGGGGAGGGGACAGAGAGATGGACAGAGGGAGAGAGGGGAAGATACAGAGGGAGAGGGGGGAGTGATGGACAGAGGGAGAGAGGGGAAGATACAGAGGGAGAGGGGAGTGATGGACAGAGGAAGATACAGAGGGAGGGGGAGTGATGGACAGAGGAAGATACAGAGGGAGAGAGGGGGAGTGATGGACAGAGGGAGAGAGTAGGATACAGAGAGAGGGGGGAGTAATGGACAGAGGGAGAGAGAGGAAGATACAGAGGGAGAGGGGGAGAGTGATGGACAGAGGAAAAGAGAGGAAAATACAGAGGGAGAGGGGGTGTGAAGGACAGAGGAAGATACAGAGAGAGAGGGGGTGAGTGATGGACAGAGGAAGATACAGAGGGAGAGAGGAGGAGTGATGCACAGAGGGAGAGAGAGGAAGATACAGAGAGAGAGGGGGAGTGATGGACAGAGGAAGAGAGAGAGAGAGGGGGGGAGTGATGGACAGAGGAAGATACAGAGAGAGGGGGGAGTGATGGACAGAGGGAGAGGGAAGATACAGAGGGAGAGGGGGGAGTGAGGACAGAGGAAGATACAGAGGGAGAGGGGGGAGTGATGGACAGAGGAAGATACAGAGGGAGAGGGGGAGTGATGGACAGAGGGAGAGAGGGAGTGATGGAAGATACAGAGGGAGAGGGGGGGGAGTGATGGACAGAGGAAGATACAGAGGGAGGGGGGAGAGTGATGGACAGAGGAAGATAGAGGGAGGGGGAGTGATGGACAGAGGGAGAGGAAGATACAGAGAGAGGGGGGTAATGGACAGAGGGAGAGAGGAAGATACAGAGGGAGAGAGGAGAGTGATGGACAGAGGGAGAGAGAGGAAGATACAGAGGGAGAGGGGGTGATGGAAGGACAGAGGAAGATACAGAGAGAGAGGGGAGAGAGTGATGGACAGGAGGATGGACAGAGGAAGATACAGAGAGATGGACAGAGGGAGAGAGAGGAAGATACAGAGAGAGGAGGAGTGATGGACAGAGGAAGAGAGGTGGGGAGTGATGGACCATAGGGAGAGAGAGGAAGATACAGAGAGAGAGGACAGAGGAAGAGGAGTGATGGACAGAGGGAGAGAGGGGAAGATACAGAGGGAGAGGGGGAGTGATGGACAGAGGGAGAGAGGGGAAGATACAGAGGGAGAGGGGGGAGTGATGGACCATAGGGAGAGAGAGGAAGATACAGAGAGAGGGGGGAGTGATGGACAGAGGAAGAGAGAGGGGGGAGTGATACAGAGGGAGAGGGAGGGGGAGTGATGGACCATAGGGAGAGAGGAAGATACAGAGAGAGGGGGGGAGTAATGGACAGAGGGAGAGAGAGGAAGATACAGAGGGAGAGGGGGAGAGTGATGGACAGAGGAAAAGAGAGGAAAATACAGAGGGAGAGGGGGGAGTGAAGGACAGAGGAAGATACAGAGGGAGAGAGGGGGAGTGATGGACAGAGGGAGAGAGGGAAGATACAGAGAGAGGAGGGGGAGTGATGGACAGAGGGAGAGAGAGAAAGATACAGAGAGAGAGAGGGGGGAACAATAAAGTAAAGCGCTAAACGAACATCACTAGACATGAAAACAATTACACACAAAACATGATGGGAATCAGAGGTTAAATACAAGTAGAATGATTGGGGAAATGAAAACCAGGTGTGTATGAAAACAAGACAAAACAAATGGATACATGAAAAATGGAGTGGCGATGGCTAGAAAGCCGGTGACGTCGATCGCCGAACGCCGCCCGAACAAGGAGAGGAGCCGACTTCGGCGGAAGTCGTGATACTTAACCAGTAGACCAAAATAATATTCTGTTCTGGGCCAAAGCTGGTTGTAAATCGCAGGCAGGGCTACCTCATCTATAGAGCGTTCTAACTCACCTCTGATACACAGTCTCGGAAATATTATTTTTCCTACAAAAGATAACTGCTGTATTTCCCTATGTGCTCATTGTATTGTACTCTGTTAAACATTTTAAACAGATTCAGGCCAATAAGTATAGGCCATGACTTTATATACAGTACATTTGAAAAGTATTCAGACAACTTCTCTTTTTCCACATGTTGTTATGTTACAGCCTTTTTCTAAAAATGACTAAATAATCCCCCCCCCTCATCAATCTACACACAATACCTCATAATGACAAAGCGAAAACATTTTGGGGGAAATATTTTCACATTTATTAAAAATACAAAACAAAAATACCTACCGTTCAAAAGTTTGGGGTCACTTAGAAATGTCCTTGTTTTTGAAAGAAAAGCACATTTTTTGCCCATTAAAATAACATCAAATTGATCAGAAATACAGTGTAGACATTGTTAATGTTGTAAATGACTATTGTAACTGGAAACAACTGATTTTTTTATGGAATATCTACATAGACGAACAGAGGCCCATTATCAGCAACCATCACTCCTGTGTTCCAATGGCACGTTGCTTTAGCTAATCCAAGTTTATCATTTTCAAAGACTAATTGATCATTAGAAAACCCTTTTGCAATTATGTTAGCACAGCTGAAAACTGTTGTCCTGATTTACGAAGCAATAAAACTGGCCTTCTTTAGACTAGTTGAGTATCTGGAGCATCAGCATTTGTGGGTTCAATTACAGGCTCAAAATGTCCAGAAACAAAGACCTTTCTTCTGAAACTTGTCAGTCTATTCTTGTTCTGAGAAATTAAGGCTATTCCATGTGAGAAATTGCCAAGAAACTGAAGATCTCATACAACGCTGTGTACTACTCCCTTCACAGAACATTGCAAACTGGCCCTAACCAGAACAGAAAGAGGAGTGGGAGGCCCTGGTGCACAACTGAGCAAGAGGACAAGTACATTAGAGTGTCTAGTTTGAGAAACAGATGCCTCATAAGTCCTCAACTGGTAGGTTCCTTTAATAGTACCCGCAAAACACTAGTCTCAACGTCAACAGTGAAGAGGCGACTCTGGGATGATGGCCTTTGGAACCACCAAGATTCTTCGTATAGCTGGCCACCCGGCCAAACTGAGCAATCGGGGGAGAAGGGCCTGGGTCAGAGAGGTGACCAAGAACCTGATGGTCTGTATGACAGTGCTCAAGAGTTCCTCTGTGGAGATGGGAGAATCTTCCAGAAGGACAACCATCTCTGCAGCACGCCACCAATCAGGCCTTTATGGTAGAGTGGCCAGACGGAAGCCACTCCTCATTAAAAGAAACATGACAGCCCGCTTAGAGTTGCCAAAAGGCACTTAAAGGACTATCAGACCATGAGAAACAAGATTCTCTGGTCTGATGAAACCAAGATTGAACTTTTTGGCCTGAATGCAAAGCATCTGGAGGAAACCTGGCACCATCCCTACGGTGAAGCATGGTGGTGGCAGCATCATGTTATGGGGATGTTTTGCAGCTGCAGGGACTGGGAGACTAGTCAGGTTTGAGAGAAAGATATATGGAGCAAAGTACAGAGAAATCCTTGATGAAAACCTACCACAGGGGGCTCAGGACCTCAGACTGGGGCGAAGGTTCACCTTCCAACAGGTCAACAACCCTAAGCACACAGCCAAGACAACGCAGGAGTCTCTGAATGTCCTAGAGTGGCACAGACAGAGCCCGGACATCAACCCGATTGAACATCTCTGGAGAGACCTGAATATAAACTCAGCAAAAAAATAAACAGCCCTTTTTCAGTACCCTTTCTTTCAAAGATAATTTGTAAAAATTCAAATAACTTCACAGATCTTCATTGTAAAGGGTTTAAACACAGTTTCCCATGCTTGTTCAATTAACCATGAACAATTAACTTCTCTAGGGTAGGGGGCAACATTAAGAATTTTGGATGAAAAGTGTGCCCAAATTAAATCGCCTTTTACTCAGGCGCAGAAGATAGGATATGCATATAGCGCCACAGCATCACGCCACAGCATCATCGGACTGAGCTTGTTGTCATTGCAGGCAATCTCAACGCTGTGCATTACAGGGAAGACATCCTTCTCCCTCATGTGGTACCCTTCCTGCAGGCTCATCCTGACATGACCCTCCAGCATGACAATGCCACCAGTCATACTGCTCATTCTGTGAATGATTTCCTGCAAGACAGGAATGTCAGTGAGCTGCCATGGCCAGCGAAGAGCCTGGATCTCAATCCCATTGAGCACGTCTGGGACCTGTTAGATCGGAGGGTGAGGGCTAGGGCCATTCCCCCAAAATGTCCGGGAACTTGCAGGCGCCTTGGTGGAAGAGTGGGGTAACATCTCACAGCAAGAACTGGCAAATCTGGTGCAGTCCATGAGGAGATGCACTGCAGTACTTAATGAAGCTGGTGGACCACACCAGATACTGACTGTTAGTTTTTTTTACACATTATTTAATTTCTGTTTGTCACATGTCTGTGGAACTTGTTCAGTGTATGTCTCAGTTGTTGAATCTTGCTACACCGGGGCAAAACAGTATTTAGTCAGCCACCAATTGTGCAAGTTCTCCCACTTAAAAAGATGAGAGAGGCCTGTAATGTTCATCATAGGTACACTTCAACCATGACAGACAAAATGAGAAGACAAAAATACAGAAAATCACATTGTATGATTGATCAGGCAGGGAAGACGGAAAATGCAATAGGTAAGCAGCTTGGTTTGAAGAAATCAACTGTGGGAGCAATTATTAGGAAATGGAAGACATACAAGACCACTGATAATCTCCCTCGATCTGGGGCTCCACGCAAGATCTCACCCCGTGGTCTTAAAATGATCACAAGAACGGTGAGCAAAAATCCTAGAACCACACGGGGGGACCTAGTGAATGACCTGCAGAGAGCTGGGACCAAAGTAACAAAGCCTACCATCAGTAACACACTACGCTGCCAGGGACTCAAATCCTGCAGTGCCAGACGTGTCCCCCTGCTTAAGCCAGTACATGTCCAGGCCCGTCTGAAGTTTGCTAGAGAGCATGTGGATGATCCAGAAGAAGACTGGGAGAATGTCATATGGTCAGATGAAACCAAAATAGAATATTTTGGTAAAAACTCAACTTGTCGTGTTTGGAGGACAAAGAATGCTGAGTTGCATCCAAAGAACACCACACCTACTGTGAAGAATGGGGGTGTAAACATCATGCTTCGGGGCTGTTTTTCTGCAAAGGGACCAGGACGACTGATCCGTGTAAAGGAAAGAATGAATGGGGCCATGTATCGTGAGATTTTGAGTGAAAACCTCCTTCCATCAGCAAGGGCATTGAAGATTAAACTTGGCTGGGTCTTTCAGCATGACAATGATCCCAAACACACCACCATTACATTTACATTTAAGTCATTTAGCAGACGCTCTTATCCAGAGCGACTTACAAATTGGTGCATTCACCTTATGACATCCAGTGGAACAGTCACTTTACAATAGTGCATCTAAATCTTAAAGGGGGGGGGGGATTACTTATCCTATCCTAGGTATTCCTTAAAGAGGTGGGGTTTCAGGTGTCTCCGGAAGGTGGTGATTGACTCCGCTGTCCTGGCGTCGTGAGGGAGTTTGTTCCACCATTGGGGGGCCAGAGCAGCGAATATAATATACTATATATCCTAGAAACCTGGTTAAACTATCATTATGACATCATGGATTAATTCTAGAATATACTATATAGCCTAGAAAACTGGTTAAATTATCACTATGACCTCATGGATGGCCAGTCCTTGTATTCATAGTGTAGTGAATTCAGGGAGAGGCCCTGAGCTGAACTCAAACCTGGGTCCAGCGACTGTCAAGTCAACACCTTTTAACTGTTATGCCAAGATGTCTGAACTTCTTGACGAGGTCGCTAGATGTTGTGTTAAGGTTTCTACAATATCGTTCTATATGAATTTGAGAGTGGTTACACTTCTCCTTCCCCCATCCCTCAGCTGTTAACCAAGTCTCTGGGCAGCCATTTTGTTGCTGTTTAAAAACCCCACACAACCCAGCAATCTGTAGTTCAAACAATAACAAATCTGTCATTCCACCACTATTTTGGTAATAAAAGATTATGGGGTTGGAGAAATGTAACTACAGACAGACCTATGGATGCAAGGACTGACCATCCATGATATCAACATCATAGTTTTAACCATGTTGAGGCAGCAGGGTAGCCCAGTGGCCAGAGCGCTGGACCAGCAACCGGCTGCAAGTTCACATCCCCGAGCTGACATGGTACAAATCTGTCGTTCTGCCCCTGAACAGGCAATCAACCCACCGCTCCCAGTCCGCTAACGAAAACAAGAATTTGTTCTTAACTGCTATAGTGTTGATTTACATTGTTTCTAAACATTATAGTAAAAAAATATTATTTGGGGTTCTGATGGGGTACAACAGTTGAACTCAGCTCATGAGGCATGTGTTATATTCTTCAAGAATCAATGGCTGTAAATAAATAATTCAAAAGTCACAATATGGGTGTAGCGATTGCAGATTTCCGCCTTAACACCAAACATCAGTTCAACTGCAGAGTTTGTGCCTCTGTTGTTAAGACAGTACTTACTAGTGTTAATCAGGGAACGGTTTCTCAAAACCATCTTGGCTAAATTCATCGTTAGAACCGTTGGATGCCTTAAGATGCGTTTGGGAAACCGGAACCAGATATCCAGGTTCCTCCTCTTCCTCCTTTTTCGATGTAACAGTCATCTCCTCCCCTCCTCTTTCGCGCCATAAACTGCATCCTCCTCTTTCACTCTGAACGTGCCCTCACCAGGGCGATGAAGGAGTGGCTTCGTAAGAAGCATTTCAAGGTCCTGGAGTGGCCTAGCCAGTCTCCAGATCTCAACCCCATAGAAAATCTTTGGAGGAAGTTGAAAGTCCGTGTTGCCCAGCAACAGCCCCAACACATCACTGCTCTAGAGGAGATCTGTATGGAGGAATGGGCCAAAATACCAGCAACAGTGTGTGAAAACCTTGTGAAGACTTACTGAAAACATTTGACCTCTGTCATTGCCAACAAAGGGTATATAACAAAGTATTGAGATAAACTTTTGTTATTGACCAAATACTTATTTTCCACCAGAATTTGCAAATAAATTCATTAAAAATATCCTACAATGTGATTTTCTGGATTTAATTTTTTTTCCGTCTGTCATAGTTGAAGTGTACCTATGATGAAAATTACAGGCCTCTCTTATCTTTTTAAGTGGGAGAACATGCACAATTGGTGGCTGACTAAATACTTTTTTCCCCCACTGTATATTCATACAAATATTTACACATGTTAAGTTTGCTGAAAATAAACACAGTTGACAGTGAGAGGACATTTATTTTTTTGCTGAGTTTAGTTGTGCAGCGAAGCTCTCCATTCAACCTGACAAGGGCTTGAGAGGATCTGCAGAGAAGAATGGAAGAAACTCCCCAAATACAGGTGTGCCAAGCTTATAGCGTCATACCTAAGAATAATCGAGACTGTAATCGCTGCCAAAGGTGCTACAACAAAGTGCTGAGTAAAGGATCTGAATACTTCAGTAAATGTGATATTTCAGTTTTTTTAAAATACATTTGCAAAAATGTCTAATAACCTGCGTTTGCTTTGTCATTATGGGGCATTGTGTGTAGATTGATGAGGGGGGAGGGGGACTATTTAATCCATTTTAGAATAAGGTTGTAATGTAACAAAATGTAGAAAAAAGTAAAGTGGTCTGAATACTTTCTGAATGCACTGTAGATTAAAGGTTTGTGAAATAGTGGGTCAGTCTGTAGTCATTTAGTAAGATGGCTACCACAGCTCCCTGGGGCCAAATCTGTGGTGACACAATATCTCAATCTTTTCAGGGTCCATAAATCTAGCTCTGTGGCAAATTTGGTGCCTTTACCTCAAAGCAGTCCTTCTGAATTGTAAACTCATGTTACAGTCGTGGGGTATTTTGTAAGAGAGCCACCAAGGGCCAAATCTGGGGCGGCTCCATATCTAAATCTTTTCAAGGTACCCAAATCTACCTCTGTACCAAATATGGTACTTTTATCACAAAGTGAACAATTGAGTCAAATTTTACAGCTTAGCCGCTCCACTAAAACAGAAACACAGGAGCAGGGAGACAGAAAGGCTGACATTCCAATGCTAGGCTAATCTCTCCATCTCTCTGTATCTTCCTCTCTCTTCCTCTGTCCATCACATTTTCAGGGTACATAAATATGCATTTCTGCCAAATGTGCTGCTTTTATCAAAAAGTGAACGATTTGGCCTCCCGGGTGGCGCAGTGGTTAAGGGCGCTGTACTACAGTGCCAGCTGTGCCATCAGAGACTCTGGGTTCGCGCCCAGGCTCTGTCGTAACCGGCCGCGACCAGGAGGTCCATGGGGCGACGCACAATTGGCCTAGCGTCGTCCGGGTTAGGGAGGGCTTGGTCGGTAGGGATGTCCTTGTCTCATCGCGCACCAGCGACTCCTGTGGCGGGCCGGGCGCAGTGCGCGCTAAACCAAGGTTGCCATGTGCATGGTGTTTCCCCTGACACATTGGTGCGGCTGGCAACCGGGTCGGATGCGCCTGTGTTAAGAAGCAGTGCGGCTTGGTTGGGTTGTGTATCGGAGGACGCATGACTTTCAACCTTCGTCTCTCCCGAGCCCGTACGGGTGTTGTAGCGATGAGACAAGATAGTAGCTACTAAAACAATTGGATACCACGAAAAAGGGGGGAAGTAAACGATCTGTACTCAAAACACTTCCATTCTACGCATCAGTACACTCGATTTTAAATACTGTATACATGTAATATGTATATAATACTGTATGTATGCATTACATACATTATTTGGGCACTATTGTTTTTTAGGGTAAGACATAATGAAATGTTTAATATAATTTAATATACATGTTGATATTAAACCCGATTATGCCAAGCAGCCTAAAGATTTATTTGATCGTGTAAGGAACCAAGAAGAAAAATATAGGCGGCCTCAAGTGTGCCCACAGAGCACTGTCTTGTTGCAGCAACTGACATTTCAGTGTTGTCAGCGTTTTCATTGAGTGGGCTTAGAGAACAAATGATTTGAGCTGCAAGCAAGCAGTTTTTTTCTGACGTTTCAAACTGACACAACCAACTGGCCTAGATCAAATAAAACCACAGACCACGAGTAAAGATACATGTCTAAATATTATTCAGATAGGGGAAGAATAGCTGTTTATTATTATATCTACGGAAAAAAATAGAGATGCCAAAGCATCCTCGCTATACCCAATAACGTTAGGTATCAGATTAAAATTTACACCAACACAGTTTGAGAGTACAGTAGGATATGACAGCTATCAGCATAATCAGCTTTACGACTTTTGCCAAACTATACTAAACCTTTATTTTTTACAAGTGAATGATTTAGGTCTCATTTCTTTAGAAACAGGTGTCTTGTTGAATGCAAATGATATAGTGAAATCGAAAAGAGAACATCAATTATAAAACGGAAAACTGGAATCTCAGGTAGTATATTCCAAAATGCTAACACGTGATTTCAATCGATGGCATATTTAATGTCATATCAGCCTTTAAAATTACTTACGAGTCACCCAAAAAATCGTGGAATTTAATTTTGCCGTTAGTGGTTTCGGCCTCAAAATTAGGAAACACATCTCCTAGAAGTAGTCCGGGCATGGTCGCAATGAAGACCCGCGCGCTCCAGTAGCAGTTTACTGATGACAGCAAGTTCAAATCGTCTAACCCGGAACAGGTTTTAACACTTAGTATGATCATTTTTCAAGTGTCAAATGTCATATTTTTGTAGACATTATTTTTTTCACTTATCCAGTTTGCTTTTAAGGTGATAAAAATACAAAAACTATTTATAAAAAGCGTTTACAGGTGACTTGGACGTGTTATCATTTTTTTTTGCCTTTTTCAAGTGTCAACAGTACGTTTTACATGTGTTCTTTACACCTGTCCAGTGCGCATTTACAGGTGATTAGAACACTTGTTATGGTCATTTTTGCACGTTCTATATACCTGTCCAGTGTGCTTTTACAGGTGATTAGAACGCTCTAACCCAGGGTCTCACACCAGAGACTGGGTGGGCTGAGCCCCGGGGACATACTGGTTGTTATTAGCTAGCAACCTGTGGCTCTCCAAGCAGCTGGAGGTGTGCGTCTTTGAGGACTCCGCCTGTGGCAGCATTCTGCACCTGGTGAGATCACTGGCCACTCCGTGCCCTGGTTCATCGGCACCTTGTACTGTTTACTTCACAGTGAAACCATCCCTTTAAAGCTGCATTAGGTTAATGGTCTGGACAATATCACACACAGAGCTGCATAATTGGCAAACAGTTAATCAATTCACGAAAGTGTCTGATATTTCCTTTATATCTGCCAATTAATTTTGTGTTCAGTGGTAGGCAAAGAGCAGTATCCATTTTAATCGTGGCTCCATCATCGAGCCGGTCTGTAGTAGCTGGCATGGCGGTGGGCCTGCGCCAAATACCAGGGCCCATGGGAAAGTTCCCTGCCTTTAACCTGCCGACAGTGTCACCCCTGCAGAGTCAAAGGAAAAACAGAAGTGGCTGTGCACGATTATAACGGTATCGATGTGTTTACACTGCATTTGGGTTGTTGATTCGAGTTCTTAAGGTTGTCATACTTTCCTAGTTGGAAGAGTTCCCAGGATGGCCTATCAATTGCTTTTTAAGACTCTTTAGAACCTTGCATGGTCCAATATTTTACCATGACATTTGTGGTATGGTGACTTGAAACATCCTGTTGACTGAACAACTCTTCCTTCCTCACTGTTTCTCTCTTCTCCTCCCCTTGTCATCATCAGCTCTACTCCTGGACCTGGTCCGGATTGTGAAGACTTTGTTCCACTGTCAGAGGCCCAGAACCGCTCCAACATGTTCTCTACCTTCTTCGTGGAGTATTTCATCAACGGAGACTTCATTTCAACCAGTAGAGAATGTGAAATGCTTTATTGAAAGAAGTTAATTATCCAAATGTTATAATTACATAATATATGCATTATAAATATAATTGTAATATTATAAATACAAGTTCAATCTGTACTTCAATGCACATCTGTTGTGCATTATAAAAACAGGAGGAAAGAGGTGGCAAGAGAGCTGTAAAAGACAAAGGGAAAGAACAGAGGAGCAGGGAAGACAGTATATGATTAATGAATTACAGTGCTACCCTAATAATCTCTCAGAGACCGTTAGAGAAAATAAGGTAGTTAAAGAGACAAGTGTTCAACAGGAATCTGTGTGTGTGGCCACACCTGGTGTCCACACTAAGTGGCTGCAGAGTAATGTATGCTGGAAAAACGTGCACAGACTTACGAGGACAAACAATATAGCGCAGTTATAGAAATAATGAAGTGTCTTACTATTCTCCATGGTTGGCCCTCTTGCCTATTCTTTGAATGTGGAAGGAGCCACAGTTATACACCTGAGTCTGCTTACTGCACAAACCATGAATCAGATTGATACATAAGTGTGTAGGTGTGGGTTATTGGGTGTCTAGTTGTTCTACATATTTTCAGTATGGGAGACTTAAAATAGCCTGTTTTGTTTTTGTACAGACACCACACCCTTACCTAAACAGCACCCTCACCTGAGAAGTAGAAATTAAAAGGGAGAGAAACTGGGAATTGAACATCTGCAGTTGACATAGCTAAGCAAATGGAAGAATACTCTTATTGCAATGTGGATGGCTCTTAAAAGAGCCTTTGGTTGTTCATAGTGTAGTCTATGGTGTTGCCAGGGAACAGCACACGCTGAAGTAGGTGAAGATCTCGCGCCTCTTGCTGCATTGTTGGACCCCATCCTTGAAACATCCTGAAGAACAGCAGACTTCTCCTATGGCACATGGTGGTGAGTTGCAGATCCCCTCCTGGTCCTCGTGTCCATTATATTATGCAAGACACAGGTAGCCTTCACACACCCAAATTTCCCCAGGAAGCAGTCCCAGATGGCCCTGGTCACCCAACCTTGCAGTGCCCTACACGGTAACTGTAGGCAATCTTTTTGAAATAATGTCCTGTTACAAGGTATCTGTAGGAATATGGAAGATAATGTGATTTGACTTTCACATCACCAGGTCATTGTGGATTACCAAAGTATAATATCCCTCATAACAAATCATGATAACATTGGAGAGATAGATGCATGTGACAATAGCAGGATCATATCAAGGACAGCATCACAAATGAAGCTTGATGAGTTGATCATTTGAATCAGCTGTGTCGTGCTAAGGCTGAAACAGAAATGTGCAGCCCTTTGAGTTCCCAGGACCAGGACTGAGAACCACTGCTCTTCATTGGGACCTCTTCATCTGCAGACAGGCTTCTGTATCTGAGGACAGAAAACCTCACAAAAAACAGACTTCATTATATTAAAATTAGACTGCACTGAATATTATGTTACTCTTATCACTGTCCTCACTTAATGAGAATGGAACTACAAAAGTCCATACCCTATCCAGAATAGCCTACTCTCTCACTTTGACAGTTGGAGCTGCAATCCTTTCACCCTTCTCCATGGGTGTTAGCTAGCTCCTTACAGTGTTGCCACACACAGACACACACACACACACACACACTCACACACGGTGGTAACACCCGAGCAATACCTACCCTCCCCAGTGTTGTTGAATGCCCACCCATGCCAACATTCTGTAGACTCCCACCCCAATAGACATGTCCCTAGGGGTTAACAGTATAACACGTGGTTCAAGCCATTATGGAGGTCAGAATTAGAGACTAGCTAGCTCGGTCCAATAGCGCCGGTTGTTATGTTGATGAAGTGGCAATATGTTGATGAAGCACATGGATTCCAGGCTAGGTTGATGAAGTAATCAGCACCTACACTATAGACCTACGGACTATTCTATAGGCACATAGCTGTTAGCCTACACGGAATATGGCTCAATGCAGATTCCAGGCTACATAGCTAATTTCTTAAAACTCATCGAAATGATACTAGACATGTCAATTACTGGCCAGCAGATGGCACCACATGACCGATTAAAAACAAACCTGCATTGTCTCTTCCGAAATGCTTTGCTCTTTGTGTACTGTGGTGTATTCTGTAGTTTGCTGTGCATGTCAAGGCTTTGGGTGGCTTTTTCAACATGCAGTTATACCCTCAAGTTTTAGTATTGGATGTGTGGTCATGAAAATCCTCAGTGCAAATTGTCAAATGTAATTTTAAAAATGTATTTATTTTGTATTTCACCTTTATTTAACTAAGCAAGCCAGTT
Source organism: Oncorhynchus gorbuscha (assembly GCF_021184085.1). Classification (NCBI taxonomy): domain Eukaryota; kingdom Metazoa; phylum Chordata; class Actinopteri; order Salmoniformes; family Salmonidae; genus Oncorhynchus; species Oncorhynchus gorbuscha. The sequence goes on along the minus strand of NC_060194.1, from coordinate 31,686,877 downwards.
AAGGACAAATTCTTATTTACATTGACGGCCTAACAAAAGGCAAAAGACCTCCTGCGGGGATGGGGGCCGGGGATTAAAAAATAAAACTAAATACAATATAAATATAGGACAAAACACACACAACAACCGAGACAACACTACATAAAGAGAGACCTAAGACAACAACATAGCAAGGCAGCAGCACATGACAACACAGCATGGTAGCAACACAACATAACAACAACCTGGTATAAACACAACATGGTAGCAGCACAAAACATGGTACAAACATTGAGCACAGACAACAGCACACAGGGCAAGAAAGTAGAGACAACAATACATCACGCATAGCAGCCACAACTGTCATTAAGAGTGTCCATGATTGAGTCTTTGAATGAAGAGATTGAGATAAAACTGTCCAGTTTGAGTGTTTGTTGCAGCTCATTCCAGTCGCTAGCTGCAGCGAACTGAAAAGAGGAGCGACCCAGGGATGTGTGTGCTTTGGGGACCTTTATCAGAATGTGACTGGCAGAACGGGTGTGGAGGATGAGGGCTGCAGTAGATATCTCAGATAGGGGGGAGTGAGGCCTAAGAGGGTTTTATAAATAAGCATCAACCAGTGGGTCTTGCAACGGGTATACAGAGATGAGGAGTATAGAGTCCAGTGATATGTCCTATAAGGAGCATTGGTGGCAAATCTGATGGCCGAATGGTAAAGAACATCTAGCCGCTCGAGAGCACCCTTACCTGTGATCTATAAATTATGTCTCCGTAATCTAGGATGGGTAGGATGGTCATCTGAATCAGGGTTAGTTTGGCAGCTGGGGTGAAAGAGAATCGATTACGATAGAGGAAACCAAGTCTAGATTTATATTTAGCCTGCAGCTTTGAGATGTGCTGAGAAAAGGACAGTGTACCGTCTAGCCATACTCCCAAGTACTTGTATGAGGTGACTACCTCAAGCTCTAAAGTGGGGCATTCTTCTTTTTTATTTTATTTATTTCACCTTTATTTAACCAGGTAGGCTAGTTGAGAACAAGTTCTCATTTGCAACTGCGACCTGGCCAAGATAAAGCATAGCAGTGTGAACAGACAACACAGAGTTACACATGGAGTAAACAATTAACAAGTCAATAACACAGTAGAAAAAAGGGGAGTCTATATACAATGTGTGCAAAAGGCATGAGGAGGTAGGCGAATAATTACAATATTGCAGATTAACACTGGAGTGATAAATGATCAGATGATCATGTACAAGTAGAGATATTGGTGGGCAAAAGAGCAGAAAAGTAAATAAATAAAAACTGTGGGGATGAGGTAGGTGAAAATGGGTGGGCTATTTACCAATAGATTATGTACAGCTGCAGCGATCGGTTAGCTGCTCAGATAGCTGATGTTTGAAGTTGGTGAGGGAGATAAAAGTCTCCCTCACCAATTTTTGCAATTCGTTCCAGTCACAGGCAGCAGAGTACTGGAACGAAAGGCGGCCGAATGAGGTGTTGGCTTTAGGGATGATCAGTGAGATACACCTGCTGGAGCGCGTGCTACGGATGGGTGTTGCCATCGTGACCAGTGAACTGAGATAAGGCGGAGCTTTACCTAGCATGGACTTGTAGATGACCTGGAACCAGTGGGTCTGGCGACGAATATGTAGCGAGGGCCAGCCGACTAGAGTATACAAGTCGCAGTGGTGGGTAGTATAAGGTGCTTTAGTGACAAAACGGATGGCACTGTGATAAACTGCATCCAGTTTGCTGAGTAGAGTGTTGGAAGAAATTTTGTAGATGGCATCGCCGAAGTCGAGGATCGGTAGGATAGTCAGTTTTACTAGGGTAAGCTTGGCAGCGTGAGTGAAGGAGGCTTTGTTGCGGAATAGAAAGCCGACTCTTGATTTAATTTTAGATTGGAGATGTTTGATATGGGTCTGGAAGGAGAGTTTGCAGTCTAGCCAGACACCTAGGTACTTATAGGTGTCCACATATTCAAGGTCGGAACCATCCAGTGTGGTGATGCTAGTCGGGCATGCGGGTGCAGGCAGCGATCGGTTGAAAAGCATGCATTTGGTTTTACTAGCGTTTAAGAGCACTTGGAGGCCACGGAAGGAGTGTTGTATGGCATTGAAGCTCGTTTGGAGGTTAGATAGCGCAGTGTCCAATGACGGGCCGAAAGTATATAGAATGGTGTCGTCTGCATAGAGGTGGATCAGGGAATCGCCCGCAGCAAGAGCAACATCATTGATATATACAGAGAAAAGAGTCGGCCCGAGAATTGAACCCTGTGGCACCCCCATAGAGACTGCCAAAGGACCGGACAGCATGCCCTCCGATTTGACACACTGAACTCTGTCTGCAAAGTAATTGGTGAACCAGGCAAGGCAGTCATACGAAAAACTGAGGCTACTGAGTCTGTCGATAAGAATATGGTGATTGACAGAGTCGAAAGCCTTGGCAAGGTCGATGAAGACGGCTGCACAGTACTGTCTTTTATCGATGGTGGTTATGATGTCGTTTAGTAGTTTGTGTCGGGGGGCTAGGGTCAGTTTGTTATGTCTGGAGTACTTCTCCTGTCCTATTCGGTGTCCTGTGTGAATCTAAGTGTGCGTTCTCTAATTCTCTCCTTCTTTATTTCTCTCTCTCGGAGGACCTGAGCCCTAGGACCATGCCCCAGGACTACCTGACATGATGACTCCTTGCTGTCCTCAGTCCACCTGGCCATGCTGCTGCTCCAGTTTCAACTGACCTGAGCCCTAGGACCATGCCCCAGGACTACCTGACATGATGACTCCTTGCTGTCCCCAGTCCACCTGGCCATGCTGCTGCTCCAGTTTCAACTGTTCTGCCTTACTATTATTCGACCATGCTGGTCATTTATGAACATTTGAACATCTTGGCCATGTTCTGTTATAATCTCCACCCGGCACAGCCAGAAGAGGACTGGCCACCCCACATATGGTCTCTCTAATTCTCTCTTTCTTTCTCTCTTTCGGAGGACCTGAGCCCTAGGGCCGTGCCCCAGGACTACCTGACATGATGACTCCTTGCTGTCCCCGGTCCACCTGACTGTGCTGCTGCTCCAGTTTCAACTGTTCTGCCTTGTTATTATTCGACCATGCTGGTCATTTATGAACATTTGAACATCTTGGCCATGTTCTGTTATAATCTTCACCCGGCACAGCCAGAAGAGGACTGGCCACCCCACATAGCCTGGTTCCTCTCTAGGTTTCTTCCTAGGTTTTGGCCTTTCTAGGGAGTTTTTCCTAGCCACCGTGCTTCTACACCTGCATTGCTTGCTGTTTGGGGTTTTAGGCTGGGTTTCTGTACAGCACTTTGAGATATCAGCTGATGTACGAAGGGCTATATAAATAAATTTGATTTGGTTTAGTACCTTGAGTGTGGCTGAGGTGCACCCGTGACCGGCTCGGAAACCAGATTGCATAGCGGAGAAGGTACGGTGGGATTCGAGATGGTCAGTGACCTGTTTGTTGACTTGGCTTTCGAAGACCTTAGATAGGCAGGGCAGAATGGATATAGGTTTGTAACAGTTTGGGTCCAGGGTGTCTCCCCCTTTGAAGACGGGGATGACTGCGGCAGCTTTCCAATCCTTGGGGATCTCAGACGATATGAAAGAGAGGTTGAACAGGCTGGTAATAGGGGTTGTGACAATGGCGGCGGATAGTTTCAGAAATAGAGGGCCCAGATTGTCAAGCCCAGCTGATTTATACGGGTCCAGGTTTTGCAGCTCTTTCAGAACATCTGCTATCTGGATTTGGGTAAAGGAGAACCTGGAAAGGCTTGGGCGAGGAGCTGCGGGGTGGGCGGAGCTGTTGGCCGAGGTAGGAGTAGCCAGGCGGAAGGCATGGCCAGACGTTGAGAAATGCTTGTTGAAGTTTTCGATAATCATGGATTTGTCGGTGGTGACCGTGTTCCCTAGCCTCAGTGCAGTGGGCTGTTATGCAGGTGAATGAGGACCCAAAAGCGACTTGGCGAAAACAGAGTTTTTAATCCAGTAAAGATACTTTACAAAACAAAAGGCATAATACTACTCGTAAAGACGAGAACAGACTGGAGACTTGATCAAGAACTGCAGGTTGCCTCGGGAAGGCACTTGAACCTAGCAGACTCAGACACCTGCTCACCACGCAGCATCTGAGGGAAACACGACACGACAGGGCAATACATAGACACAGCACGGTGAATTATAGACAAGGATCCGACAGGGCAGGAACGGAAAACAAGGAGAGAAATAGGGACTCTAATCAGGGAAAAGGATCGGGAACAGGTGTGGGAAGACTAAATGATTGATTAGGGGAATAGGAACAGCTGGGAGCAGGAACGGAACGATAGAGAGAAGAGAGAGCGAGAGAGTGAGAGAGGGAGGGGAGAGAGAGGGATAGAAAGAGGGAAAGAACCTAATAAGACCAGCAGAGGGAAACAAATAGAAGGGGAAGCACAGGGACAAGACATGATAATCAATGACAAAACATGACAGTACCCCCCACTCACCGAGCGCCTCCTGGCGCACTCGAGGAGGAACCCTGGCGGCAACGGAGGAAATCATCAATAAGCGAACGGTCCAGCACGTCCCGAGACGGAACCCAACTCCTCTCCTCAGGACCGTAACCCTCCCAATCCACTAAGTATTGGTGACCCCGTCCCCGAGAACGCATGTCCATGATCTTACGTACCTTGTAAATAGGTGCGCTCTCGACAAGGACGGGAGGGGGAGGGAAGACGAACGGGGTGCGAAGAAAGGGCTTGACACAGGAGACATGGAAGACAGGATGGACGCGACGAAGATGTCGCGGAAGAAGCAGTCGCACAGCGACAGGATTGACGACCTGGGAGACACGGAACGGACCAATGAACCGCGGAGTCAACTTACGAGAAGCTGTCGTAAGAGGAAGGTTGCGAGTGGAAAGCCACACTCTCTGGCCGCAACAATACCTTGGACTCTTAATCTTGCGTTTATTGGCGGCTCTCACAGTCTGTGCCCTGTAACGGCAAAGTGCAGACCTCACCCTCCTCCAGGTGCGCTCACAACGTTGGACAAACGCTTGAGCGGAGGGAACGCTGGACTCGGCAAGCTGGGATGAGAACAGAGGAGGCTGGTAACCCAGACTACTCTGAAACGGAGATAACCCGGTAGCAGACGAAGGAAGCGAGTTGTGAGCGTATTCTGCCCAGGGGAACTGTTCTGCCCAAGACGCAGGGTTTCTGAAAGAAAGGCTGCGTAGTATGCGACCAATCGTCTGATTGGCCCTCTCTGCTTGACCGTTAGACTGGGGATGAAACCCGGAAGAGAGACTGACGGACGCACCAATCAAACGACAGAACTCCCTCCAAAACTGTGACGTGAATTGCGGGCCTCTGTCTGAAACGGCGTCTAACGGGAGGCCATGAATTCTGAACACATTCTCGATGATGATTTGTGCCGTCTCCTTAGCGGAAGGAAGTTTAGCGAGGGAATGAAATGTGCCGCCTTAGAGAACCTATCGACAACCGTAAGAATCACAGTCTTCCCCGCAGACAAAGGCAGACCGGTAATGAAGTCTAGGGCGATGTGAGACCATGGTCGAGAAGGAATGGGGAGCGGTCTGAGACGACCGGCAGGAGGAGAGTTACCCGACTTAGTCTGCGCGCAGTCCGAACAAGCAGCCACGAAACGGCGCGTGTCACGCTCCTGAGTCGGCCACCAAAAGCGCTGGCGAATAGACGCAAGAGTGCCTCGAACACCGGGATGACCAGCTAACTTGGCAGAGTGAGCCCACTGAAGAACAGCCAGACGAGTGGAAACAGGAACGAAAAGGAGGTTACTAGGACAAGCGCGCGGCGACGCAGTGTGCGTGAGTGCTTGCTTAACCTGTCTTTCAATTCCCCAGACTGTTAACCCGACAACACGCCCATAAGGAAGAATCCCCTCGGGATCAGTAGAAGCCACAGAAGAACTAAACAGACGGGATAAGGCATCAGGCTTGGTGTTTTTGCTACCCGGACGGTAAGAAATCACAAACTCGAAACGAGCGAAAAACAACGCCCAACGAGCTTGACGGGCATTAAGTCGTTTGGCAGAACGGATGTACTCAAGGTTATTATGGTCTGTCCAAACGACAAAAGGAACGGTCGCCCCCTCCAACCACTGTCGCCATTCGCCTAGGGCTAAGCGGATGGCGAGCAGTTCACGGTTACCCACATCATAGTTGCGCTCAGATGGCGACAGGCGATGAGAAAATAAGCGTAAGGATGAACCTTATCGTCAGACTGGAAGCGCTGGGATAGAATGGCTCCCACGCCTACCTCTGAAGCGTCAACCTCGACAATGAATTGTCTAGTGACGTCAGGAGTAACGAGGATAGGAGCGGACGTAAAACGTTCTTTTAGAAGATCAAAAGCTCCCTGGGCGGAACCGGACCACTTAAAACACGTCTTGACAGAAGTAAGAGCTGTGAGAGGGGCAGCAACTTGACCGAAATTACGAATGAAACGCCGATAGAAATTAGCGAAACCTAAAAAGCGCTGCAACTCGACACGTGACCTTGGAACGGGCCAATCACTGACAGCTTGGACCTTAGCGGAATCCATCTGAATGCCTTCAGCGGAAATAACGGAACCGAGAAAAGTAACGGAGGAGACATGAAAAGAGCACTTCTCAGCCTTTACGTAGAGACAATTCTCTAAAAGGCGCTGTAGAACACGTCGAACGTGCTGAACATGAATCTCGAGTGACGGTGAAAAAATCAGGATATCGTCAAGATAGACAAAAACAAAGATGTTCAGCATGTCTCTCAGAACATCATTAACTAATGCCTGAAAAACAGCTGGCGCATTGGCGAGACCAAACGGCAGAACCCGGTACTCAAAATGCCCTAACGGAGTGTTAAACGCCGTTTTCCACTCGTCCCCTCTCTGATGCGCACGAGATGGTAAGCGTTACGAAGGTCCAACTTAGTAAAGCACCTGGCTCCCTGCAGAATCTCGAAGGCTGATGACATAAGGGGAAGCGGATAACGATTCTTAACCGTTATGTCATTCAGCCCTCGATAATCCACGCAGGGGCGCAGAGTACCGTCCTTCTTCTTAACAAAAAAGAACCCCGCCCCGGCCGGAGAGGAAGAAGGCACTATGGTACCGGCGTCAAGAGACACAGATAAATAATCCTCGAGAGCCTTACGTTCGGGAGCCAACAGAGAGTATAGTCTACCCCGAGGAGGAGTGGTCCCCGGAAGGAGATCAATACTACAATCATACGACCGGTGAGGAGGAAGGGAGTTGGCTCGGGACCGACTGAAGACCGTGCGCAGATCATGATATTCCTCCGGCACTCCTGTCAAATCGCCAGGTTCCTCCTGAGAAGTGGGGACAGAAGAAATGGGAGGGATGGCAAACACTTCACATGACAAGAAACGTTCCAGGATAGGATAGAATTACTAGACCAATTAATAGAAGGATTATGACATACTAGCCAGGGATGACCCAAAACAACAGGTGTAAAAGGTGAACGAAAAATCAAAAAAGAAATAGTCTCACTGTGGTTACCAGATACTGTGAGAGTTAAAGGTAGTGTCTCAAATCTGATACTGGGAAGATGACTACCATCTAAGGCAAACATGGGCGTAGGCTTGTCTAACTGTCTGAAAGGAATGTCATGTTTCCGAGCCCATGCTTCGTCCATGAAACAACCCTCAGCCCCAGAGTCAATCAAGGCACTGCATGTAGCACCCGAACCGGTCCAGCGTAGATGGACCGACATAGTAGTACAGGATCTAGATGAAGAGACCTGAGTAGTAGCGCTCACCAGTAGCCCTCCGCTTACTGATGAGCTCTGGCCTTTTACTGGACATGAATTGACAAAATGTCCATCAAATCCGCAATAGAGGCACAGGCGGTTGGTGATCCTCCGTTCCCTCTCCTTGGTCGAGATGCGAATACCTCCCAGCTGCATGGGCTCAGTCTCTGAGCCAGAGGAGGGAGATGGTTGCGATGCGGAGCAGGGAAACACCGTTGACGCGAGCTCTCTTCCACGAGCTTGGTGACGAAGATCTACCCGTCGTTCTATGCGGATGGCGAGAGCAATCAAAGAGTCCACACTGGAAGGAACCTCCCGAGAGGGAAACGAATAGAAGGGGAAGCACAGGGACAAGACATGATAATCAATGACAAAACATGACATGGGCAGCTGGGAGGAGGTGCTCTTGTTCTCCATGGACTTCACAGTGTCCCAGAACTTTTTGCAGTTGGAGCTACAGGATGCAAACTTCTGCCTGAAGAAGCTGGCCTTAGCTTTCCTGACTGACTGCGTGTATTGGTTCCTGACTTCCCTGAACAGTTGCATATCGCGGGGACTGTTCGATGCTATTGCAGTCCGCCACAGGATGTTTTTGTGCTGGTCGAGGGCAGTCAGGTCTGGAGTGAACCAAGGGCTGTATCTGTTCTTAGTTCTGCATTTTTTGAACGGAGCATGCTTATCTAAAAAGGGTGAGGAAGTTACTCTTAAAGAATGACCAGGCATCCTCAACTGACGGGATGAGGTCAATGTCCTTCCAGGATACCCGGGCCAGGTCGATTAGAAAGGTCTGCTCACAGAAGTGTTTTAGGGAGCGTTTGACAGTGATGAGGGTTTGACTGCGGCACCGTAGCGGATACAGGCAATGAGGCAGTGGTCGCTGAGATCCTGGTTGAAGACAGCGGAGGTGTATTTGGAGGGCCAGTTGGTCAGGATGACATCTATGAGGGTACCCTTGCTTACAGAGTTAGGGTTGTACCTGCTGGGTTCCTTGATGATTTGTGTGAGATTGAGGGCATCTAGCTTAGATTGTAGGACTGCCGGGGTGTTAAGCATATCCCAGTTTAGGTCACCTAACAGAACAAACTCTGAAGCTAGATGGGGGGCAATCAATTCACAAATGGTGTCCAGGGCACAGCTGGGAGCTGAGGGGGGTCGGTAGCAGGCGGCAACAGTGAGAGACTTATTTCTGGAGAGAGTCATTTTCAGAATTAGTAGTTCGAACTGTTTGGGTATGGACCTGGAAAGTATGACATTACTTTGCAGGCTATCTCTGCAGTAGACTGCAACTCCTCCCCCTTTGGCAGTTCTATCTTGATGGAAGATGTTATAGTTGGGTATGGTAATCTCTGAATAATTGGTGGCCTTCCTGAGCCAGGATTCAGACACGGCAAGGACATCAGGGTTAGCAGAGTGTGCTAAAGCAGTGAGTAAAACAAACTTAGGGAGGAGGCTTCTGATGTTGACATGCATGAAACCAAGGCTTTTTCGATCACAGAAGTCAACAAATGATGGTGCCGGGGGACATGCAGGGCCTGGGTTTACCTCCACATCACCCGCGGAACAGAGAAGGAGTAGTATGAGGGTGCGGCTAAAGGCTATCAAAACTGGTCGCCTAGAGCGTTGGGGACAGAGAATAAGAGGAGCAGGTTTCTGGGCATGGTAGAATATATTCAGGGCATAATGCGCAGACAGGGGAATGGTGGGGTGCGGGTACGGCGGAGGTAAGCCCAGGCACTGGGTGATGATGAGAGAGGTTTTATCTCTGGACATGCTGGTTGTAATGGGTGAGGTCACCGCATATGTGGGAGGTGGGACAAAGGAGGTATCAGGGGTATGAGGAGTGGGACTAGGGGCTCCATTGTGAACTAAAACAATGATAACTAACCTGAGCAACAGTGTACAAGGCATATTGACATTTGAGAGAGACATACAGCGAGGCATACCGTAATCACAGGTGTTGAATTGGGAAAGCTAGCTAAAACAGTGGGTGAGACAACAGCTGATCAACTAGCACAACAACAGCAGGTAAAATGGCATTGACTAGGCAACGGGGCCGACAGATAAAACAAACAAGCAGAATGGAGTACCGTGATTAATGGACAGTCCAGCGTGCATCAGCTATGTAGCCAAGTGATCAGAGTCCAGGGGGCAGCGGTGGATGGGGCAGGGGGCTGGACTGGCGAGTGTTATCACAGGTTAAAAAACTAACAATGACTAAATAGCTTGTAGCTAGTTAGCTGGTTAGCTTCTGGAGGTTCTTGAGTGTGTTCTAAAAATTAAAAATAATAGCGATTCCGTATCACATTGGGTGAGGCAGGTTTCCGGAAGGTATAATTATTTTTTTTTTAATCGGGAAGACATAGAAAGTACATATGGGCCACTGCGTGTTTGGGATGCGGCGATGCAGACGGTTAGCAGGCCTGTGCAAACAAGCTAACAGATTAGCAGGCTGGGGTAAACAAGGTAGTAGTTAGCGGACCTGGGCTAAACAAGCTAGCAGTTAGCATGCCGAATTAGCAAGCAAGGAGATAGCGAGGGCTAGATAGTTCGCCTTTGAGAGTCGTCGCGATGGGGTGAGTCTGTCTATTCCTCTTCATGCGGTGACATCGATAGACCGGTCGTGGGTCCGGGTATTGTAGCCCAGGAGTATGCTACGGTGGCAGCACAGGAGCTCTGGCCGGGCTAGCTTCAAGCTACGTGGGTGGAAACGCTAGCCAGGAGTAATCAACCAGGGTTGCGGTTTAGCTCGATAGCTAGTTGTGAAGATCCAGCTGAAAAATGTTCCGTTTGCGGTGGGAATCCGGGGATAAAAAATAAATAGGTCCGTTATGCTCTGGTTAGCGTCGCGTTGTTCGAACTGGCGAGAGCTTTCCGAGCTAAAGGTTAGCTGATGACTGGTTAGCTGAAGACCGCTAGCATAGCTGGTGGTTAGCTGGCTAGCTTCAGTTGAGGGGTTCCGAAGTAAATATAAATACTTTAGGAAAAGTAGCTACATTGGGTGAGGCGGATTGCAGGAGAGTATTTGGAAGCTTAGGTTTAGCAAAATGATTTTAAAGATATGCGAAGAAAAATATCTAAAACGAAAAAGAGACGATATATACAGATAGACGATACAACAGGACAACTTACTGCTACGCAATCTTGGATTGTACACCAAACCACATTATCGTTTTGGAGGTGTTCAGAACAAGGTTAAGGGTAGAGAAAGCTTGTTGGACACTAAGAAAGCTTTGTTGTAGAGCATTTAACACAAAATCCAGGGAGGGGCTAGCTGAGTATAAGACTGTATCATCTGCATATAAATGGATGACAGAGCTTCCTACTGCCAGAGCTATGTTGCTGATGTACATTGAGAAGAGCGTGGGGCCTAGAATCGAACCCTGGGTACTCCCTTGGTGACAGGCAGTGGCTGAGACAGCAGATTTTCTGACTTTATACACTGCACTCTTTGAGAGAGGTAGTTAGCAAACCAACCCAAAGACCCCTCAGATACACAATAATCCTTAGCCGGCCCACAAGAATGGAATGGTCTACCATATCAAAAGCTTTGGCCAAGTCAATAAAAATAGCAACACAATATTGCGTAGAACGAAGGGCAATGGTGACATCAATGAGGACCTTTAAGGTTGCAGTGACACATCCATAACCTGAGCGGAAACCTGATTGCATACCCAAAAGAATACTATAGACATCAAGAAAGCCACTTTTGATAAACAGAGCAAAATAGAAATAGGCCTATAACAATTAGGATCAGCTTGATGATCTGCCCCTTTAAATAAAGGGTGAACCGTGGCTGCCTTCCAAGCAA
>NC_060194.1:31362808-31370308 GCF_021184085.1 Oncorhynchus gorbuscha | reverse complement strand
TGTTCCACCGAGATCTCTCGAAGATACTCTCCCCATCGGTCAGTCGGACTATTTCGGTGTCATGAGCACATTTGAATCACCAACCAAACAATGATGAGGCTCTAAGTCAGCAGTCCCACATAAAGCCTGTATGAGAAAAACAAAGCATTTTAGGGATTTGTGTGAGAGACCATTAGAGGAAATCAACAATGTACTGTATATTCATGTGAAATAACATGTATGTATGTGTTGGAGTATGTGTTGTGTAATGTTCCTATAGACACAGCTAACCATGTAAATGTGCAACCAGGAAAGATTGATTGATCTCATCCTCTATGGGGTATCCTATGGCGGTTTTGGGGGGTAACAGCCACCGTATTCTCATGAGAGAGATTACTAATCAACGGCCACAGGCATGACGGTGATGATGGGGATTTTGGATCTATCTAATATTGGATTGAATGGAGACTAACAACAGCAGCTAGATGATGACTCTCCCTCTCTCTCTCTCTCTCTCTTTGTCTTTGTTCACATCTCCATCTGAACTGTGGGGAATCGCTATCTCATTGCTCTGCCTCGTTCTGCCTCGTCTCTCCAGGGGGATTCCCCCGACTATCAATGGAGTCCCATCTACATGGAAATCAAAACTGATGGATGTGCAGATGTGGGAACAGGATTACAAGGGGGGGGAAAAGGCACAGGCATAACCTATTACTGAGAACAAACACAACCCAGTATCCTGTGAAGGAAGGTATAGCCTACATGGTTGGGCAAGCGTGAACTTGTTAGGGTGGAATGATAACAATGTGGGCCATATGTAAGTCCTGTGGACTCCCGCCTCTCTAAACATTTGATTTGCCCGGATGTGGTTCCTTTGTCTGTGTGTTGGAAACTAAGGATTAGTTGTTGCCTCACAGGACCCAGCTGCCTGACCACAGTGATGTCACTGACCTGTTTTGTTGTTATTGGCAAGATGGATGAATATCTAAGAGAGGTACAGTACGGTGGGCAACGCTGGAGCTGATGGCCGAGCGAGGGAGAGGGGAGATGGGAAAGGGAGGTGGGAGGGGAGGGGGCGGAGAGGAGGGGAGGGGAAAGGTAGTGGAGAGGGAGGTGGGAGGGGAGGGGAGAGGGAGGTGGGAGGGGAGGGGAGTGGTGGGGGGTAGAGGGAGAGTGAGAGGGAGGGGAGGTGGGAGGGAGAGGGAAGTGGGAGGGGAGAGGGGAGGTGGGTGGTAGAGGTGAGGGAGGTGGGAGGTTGGGTTAGAGGGGATTAGGAAACCACAACGGATTCTGATTGATAAACAAAGTCCTGTGTGTGTGTGTGTGTGTGTGTGTGTGTGTGTGTGTGTGTGTGTGTGTGTGTGTGTGTGTGTGTGTGTGTGTGTGTGTGTGTGTGTGTGTGTGTGTGTGTGTGTGTGTGTGTGTGTGTGTGTGTGTGTGTGTGTGTGTGTGTGTGTGGCTCTTGATGTTTCATGAAACATGGAGATTGCAGACAAAAAGGGAGAGACAGACTCCATCTGTAAAAAGCATTGAGATTACTGTGTGGGTAAGCCAAGTGCGACATGTGAATCAACCACTCTGTTTGTGATACACAACACCATACTCAAGTTCTCTCTCTCTCACACACACCCACATATAGGGGAATGGGGCCATATATAGGAGAGGGGGGCCACCCCAACCCTGCCATTGCCATTTGTAATGTGAAGGATGGATTGCCGTCAGTAACTAATCAATCACACACAAAGTCGAGAACATAATACTGGTCCATTTGAATAATTGACAGAAAACTTTTCTCTCTTACAAAATATAGTCTCCTTATGTTTAAGAATAATGTAATTTAGACATAGCTTAGACATTGATGTCAAATTCATATTATATGGCAACAGTATACAGTCTAGACAAACTTGGATGGCAGGAAACTTCTATTTGATATAGAATTATGTCAGGCAGAAATATCTGTTTTCTGCAGAATGTGCAGATTTTCCCTGCGATGATGAGTAAAGTCCCACACTGCTAGCTAGAACTCCTACCCCCTACTAGGACCTGCCTCTCTGAGAACAGTACTGCAGCGCCAGCAGCCTTCATCTGAACACACACACACACAGACCCCCAACTGTTCATCTATAATGCACAAGGCCTGTTGCCCTGTAGGGCCCGCCGGGTAGGCTCAGAGTCCAACTCAAGTCAGGGGTGAGGTGTGTGTGTGTTTGTGTGTATGTATGTGTGTGGGTTTGGGGGGGGTGTACCCTCTCCTCTGAGCCCCTCCTACCCGGGCCACCCACCTCACGCAACAACAGAAAGGTACAGGTGGTGTCATTGTGGCCGTGTAACAGTGATTGAAGCTGACTACACCTTTCACCCCACTGTTGGAGGGGGAAATAGAAATCAATATGGCCTATGATGAGGAGACTCAATGGGGCAGAATGAAGGGATGTAGGGATGGATGAGGGTGGTGGGGGGTGGTCTTGATAGATGGGTGGTTAAGGAGCCTGATTATGGCTGGTTAAGGAGCCTGATGGATTGATATTTGCGATTTCCAGAAATGAGCCAGACTGTCGAAACAACATGAGAACATTTACCTCCTCCTCTCTGAGCGAGGTGAGGTGAGGCGAAGTGAGGTGAGGTGAGGCGAGTCGAGGCGAGTTGAGGTGAAGTGAGGTGAGGCGAGTCAAGGTGAGGCGAGGCGAGGCGAGGCGAGGGGATGGGAGGGGAGGCGAGGGGAGGGGAGGCGAGGCGAGGTGAGGTGAGGGAGGGGAGGGGAGGCGAGGCGAGTTGAGGTGAGGCGAGTTGAGGTGAGGTGAGGCGAGGCGAGGGGAGGCGAGTTGAGGTGAGGTGAGGCGAGGCGAGGGAGGGAGGCGAGGCGAGGCGAGTTTGAGGTGAGGTGAGGCGAGTTGAGGTGAGGTGAGGCGAGGCGAGGGGAGGCGAGTTGAGGTGAGGTGAGGCGAGGCGAGGCAAGGGGAGGCGAGGCGAGGCGAGGCGAGGCGGGGAGGCGAGGCGAGGCGAGGCGAGGCGAGGCGAGGCGAGGCGAGGCGAGTTGAGGTAAGGTGAGGCGAGTTGAGGTGAGGTGAGGTGAGGCGAGGGGAGGCGAGTTGAGGTGAGGTGAGGTGAGGCGAGGCGAGGCAAGGGGAGGCGAGGCGAGGCGAGGCGAGGTGAGGCGAGGCGAGGCGAGGTGAGGTGAGGTGAGTTGAGGTGAGGTGAGTTGAGGCGAGGCGAGGCGAGGCGAGGCGAGGTGAGGTGAGTTGAGGTGAGTTGAGGTGAGGTGAGTTGAGGTGAGTTGAGGTGAGTTGAGGTGAGGTGAGTTGAGGTGAGTTGAGGTGAGTTGATTTGAGCTGAGGTGATGTGAGTTGAGGTGAGTTGAGGTGAGGCGAGGTGAGGAAGATATCTGCCATGGCTGGCTGCAGTCTTCATATTCAGGCTGGGATCATTCATTGTAGATATTGTCCAAGAGAAGCCTGCTGTGTGCTCTCTGTGTGAGAACTACAAGTCCATGGACAACTGGTCTCCCTCTGCACTTTCCCCCCTTTTATTTTTGTGAAACGCTTAATCCTCTTCCTCTTCCCCTCCCCCTCCAATCCAGACCATCCACTCTAACGGAACCCCCTTTCTTCATTATTCTCCGTGCACATGATTTTTTTTCTGTCACTGGGGGCCCACTTTCCCCGCCCACTCCCCTAATTTTAGCTTGAAACTAGAATAGCGGAGCCAAGAAATAGTTAATCCAGGGCTGCTTTTATGATTGGCCGCTGTATACAGCGCTTGAGCCACCTTGAATGAGAGACAGGGGTAACTAGGCAACTTCAGCGGCGGTAAAATAATTTTAAAAATAAGATAAAAAATAAGATATGTCCACGAAACACTGAAATAGTAAAATTGTCGAAAAATGAGAGGCGACCCAATGTGATTTTATTGCGTGCGTGTCCGGCAAATGGAATTAAGGAATGGATTTTTTCTCTCTCTCTAAGAAGCAAAAACAGATCGCGCAAACGAACCGGAACCTGATTTGGATTAAAACGGTTAAACTGGAAATTTCAGCATAGCTGTCATATGAAAGGGTAAGTGTCAGATCTATAGTAAACATATTCTATATTATAGGCTATTTTGCAATCAAGTTGGGGTTAGGCTATGTTATGTGATGCTAAAGAGCTCACCTACACGTTTTTTGCCTTGATTTCTGATGAGAATTGTTGTTAGAACTGTCTATTTAGGTGACCGACTGACAATAATTCGATTTCAGAGATGAGGCTTTATCATTATGTAGCCTAGGCTATTTCTCTGAATTTAATGTTGTATTGCTGTAGCCTACATACCGGATCCTCTGTTAATAACCAGTCGCAGTTGGCCGGAATAAAATGCGCACAGACACATTTCCATAATTTTAATTTGAAAGTTGTCTGACTCATATTCTGATGCAGTATGACAGGGGCTCATTTTAAGAATAGACTTTAATTTCAGGGGAACCACACACACCAGCTCCGTCCAAGGTCCCCTGTTGGAATGACAAGCCCCCTTCATGCAGATTAAGCACTCCAAACGCCTCACCGGGAGCGTTTTCAATTTGAGTGGATATTTGGATATAGGAAATCGAAATGAAAATACATTTGACAGTAGACGTGTGTTGAACTTAATGATAGATAGGTTACCCTTGTTGCAGTTACTCGAACAGTATGCTCACCAACTATAACGGTCTGTGTATGCATCCGTTTGAATCGGGATGCAGCGTGCGGTACCTGTGGATGGAACCGAAGCGCTTAGTGATGCCGGGAAATCATAGAATATGCTTTGCGTCGAGGCCTACTAATCACGGTTCATTGTTGTGAAAAATGTTGGTGTTTGGAGGAGCTTTCATGCGCGCTTGGGGGTTGTCTCTGCTGCTACACCGCGTCAAATCTCCCCTTCATTTATGGTCGTGTCTTCTCCTAGAGAGGGAGTTGTGGGTGGGCTGTGTGGAGTTTTATAGGTTAGTGTGTGGAGTCGAGATGTTCTATTTGGATTCTGTTGAAATATAATTAACCATAAATTCCTCGTGCTTTAGACCTTTTATTAATGGCCTATAAATTATCAATATCATATGTATATGTGATGGGCGAGACTTTGAAAAGAACCAGACTCAACCAGACATTTTCTTGAGGAAAAAATAACAACCAACCCACCCATCCATCCTTTTGAATGGCACTGGACAGAGAATGGGCATTGAGCTCAGTGTAATTGTTCATTGGACTATCAATAATCAGTTCCTACATGGAGGAGACCGTAGAAGATTGAACCATATGTACAGTGTGGTGGTCAGTGGTGTCTGCATCAACAGGTCATTTGAAGGAGTAGCTCAACCAACCTTTCAACCAGCGATGGCCTCGAAGACAAGTGATAGGAAAAAGGCATTACTTGAGTGGCTGGCTGGTGTCAGACTGCTCCAGATAGCAGTGGCACAGGCTGAATTAGATTCTAACAGCTAATGATGTGAACAACAGAGTGATTGATTGGTTTAGAGGCCTGAGGCCCTGTTTGTGGTGTGGCTCCACTGTTTATCCACAAAGAACAGTGTCAATGATGTAGCACTGCAGGGTTCAGGGGTGTTTTCCTCTATAATCTGACAAACTCAGTAAATGCCTTTAAAGAAAAGTCCTGCTACCCATCAGAGCTCAAGCAGTGCACACGCGTTATGTTATTCTGTCCTCGAGGTGGCCTAAAATGTATTTCCATTCAAAATCTTATTTTCCCTAACCCCTAACCCTTAACCATAACCTGAACCTTAACCGTCACCCTAACCTTAACCCATAACCCAAACCCTAAACTTAAATATAACTCCTAACCCTAATCCTAACCCCTTAGTTCAAAATAGGTTTTGCCGTCACGGGTACGAGGTAGAATTTTCCTTGTTTTACTATCCTTGTGGGAACATTTGGGGATTTTAGGCTCCCGCAAGGATAGAAGAACCAACCCCCCCACACCACACCCCCACACCACACCCCCTACACCACACCCCACACCCCACACACCACACCCCACACCACATACCCCCACACACCACACCCCCACACCAAACCCCCACACACCACACCCCACACCACCCCCCCACCACAGCCCACACACCACACCCCACCCCCCACACCACATCCCCACACCACACTCCACACACCACACATCCCACACCCCACTCCCCACACCCCACACACCCCCACCACACCCCACACCCCACACACCACACCCCACACCACATACCCCCACACCACACCCCCACACCAAACCCCCACACACCACACCCCACACCGCACCCCCCCACCACAGCCCACACACCACACCCCACACCCCCCACACCACATCCCCCACACCACACTCCACACACCACACATCCCACACCCCACTCCCCACACCCCACACACCCCACACCACACCCCACACCCCCCACACACCACACCCCACACCTCACCCCTACACCACCCCCCCTCACCCCCCCACCCCCACACCCCACACCACACCCCACCCCCACACACACACATGTTCTGTTGTATTCTGTTTAATGCAGCAGTCCCATAACAGTTCCTTGCAATCCTCTGGTGGGTTGTGAGGCTTAGATGGTACGGCACAAAAACATTGAAGATTATTAACTTCTGCAGCAAGCAGATCTTTGTTGCCCTCCCTGTGGAATGTAAACTCCTGACAGCCAGGCAGCAGAACCAGGGAGGGAGTATGGGAGCTGTGCTAACGGATTAAGACTGTAATGCCTTTCCCCAATCTGAAACTAGTGTGAAAAGTAAAAGGGTGAAATAGGATGTTCTCTTTTTACATTTCATATTGTTTCCCTGAAATCTGATGTTACAAGAATGAACAACATAGCCTACCTATCCTGTTGGTTGTTGTTCCGTGAAGCACGCTCCCAATGCTTGCTTGTTTTTCTTACTCTGCTCCACTTTTCCAAAGTGATGTGATTCTTCTTTTGTCCCACTGAAAGCTTTCTTAAATCTGAAGTTTTCTCTTCTGTATTATTACTGCAGTAGCATTACCTCAAATTGAACTCCCACAGGATTCCTCCCATAAGGCCCTGCGGTGCTGCATCTTCAAGAGCAGTGGAAACATAGACACGAACATGCAGCGCTGTATAGAAGAACGTTGTCGCTGCAGCGGCCTGAATCTTTTAGAAGGATTTCATTCACTGAGCTAGCTCAAATAAGAATGAACTCTCATTGTGCTCGTATCCCTCTCCCGACCTTGCTTGTCACCATGAAAGAAGATGTTAGCCAATTGGACATGTGCAGGTTAGGGGTGAAAAGGAGGCAGACATTTTAGATTAGGTACAATGTAGTACTTTGTTCAGATTAAGTGAATTGTGGGAGTTTGTTTCAGGCAGGTGTTTGGTTGGCGTTATGTCATCATGACAGGTGCCTCCATCCTCAAATAAAAGTTTGATGGGAATCACTGGACAGAAGGAATAACATAGTGGCATACTAGGACATATTACAAATCGTGTGGAAAAATGAAAACATCTTGAGATATCTATCTGGATTAGGCTATTTTGAGTACAGT